>NW_017300328.1:22944-33175 GCF_001594075.2 Trachymyrmex cornetzi
TAAACAGTCTCGACGCCGATACCGAGACCAGTCTCGGTATCGTCCGAAGCACTACATTCACGAGTGCTGCAATTAATTGTTTAACGTTCATTTATAACTTTTTTTTGATAGTGAATGAAGGAAAATTAGGGATGGACAAACGTAAATGCGTGGTGGACAATCGAATCCCGTATGTAATTTGAAAGAAAGTTCACATGGAGGTGCTGCAAATTTTTACTTGTTTATAATTTTTTTTTTCAATGGTGGACAAACAATTTTTTTGGGGGACAAATGTAGACAAATGGTGGACAATCGAATGCGATGTTAATTTTGTCAAAATTCGCATTTATGCCAGCTTCACAGAGATGGGGTAAGGGGGGTGAAAGTTGCTTCATGTTGAAAGTCAAAACCTATGTAGAATAGTGTTTAATATTGCATATATAGCAGCAATAGTACGTTATTTTGCAAACTTCTTTTGTTAATAACTTTTTAACGAAGGACGAGCGATGGCTAAAACTTGTTGGAGGTTACTCAGAGTCATGACCTTGACAACATACTCGTATATCAAGATCCAGGTCAACGGAACTGCCTCCCCTATTCTGAATAATCACCTAACAATATTATAAAAATCAAATTCCTTTATCCGGAATTAAAATTGTGTCTCGACATAATTTTAATTCATTAATAAGAATCGTAATTCCTTTTAGACAATTCTTTTTTACGAATTTTACATTAGAAAATGTATCTTTTATGCCATTGTAGCGACAAATACCGCCACGACAAATGATGAAAGATGCGTGGCATTACTGACATTTAGGGTGCCATCCCATGGCACAGATTTTCCGCATAACGCGTTTTTCGAGTTGTTACGCCTTTACTACGCGCTTTTTGTAAAATTTTCATATGCGGACACGAGACTACACGAGACCATAATAATATGACAGAGAAGAAGATTTTGTCTTCATCATGGATAAATCAGTAAGCAAATTATAATAATTAGTTTTATTTAATATATTTCATTATCAAGTCGGTTTAAATGCAATATTAAAATTTAATTTATGATCTTAATAATAAAATATTCATAAATTAATTTATTAAAAATTATTTTTCCAAGTTATAAGGTTATATTATGTTAAGTGATAGATTAATGTATAATAATGAGTATTTTCCAGCAAGGACACAGTCAGACATTGTGTAACACAGTGAATCGTTTCATCCTTGTTGTTTAACGTAGGCAAACAAGGCTGTAATGATTCACTGTGTTACACTGTGTCTGACTGTGTCCTTGCTGAAAAGCACCCAGTGGTAGTAACTTTTAAAGTATAAATTATTTTCTTTAGGTTTTAAATTTTTTCTAAATATTTTAAATAAAACAATGTTACTGTAAAGAGGAATATTATATTGCTTATTATATTAATTTTAAATAATTTATTAATATTTCCAGCAAATTCGGTGTGGATATTGTGATACTGGTATCAGGCTGCTCTTCGCCCTGATGAAGTGGACTGCAAAGTTCACGAAACGTTGGCATTCCAAGAATAGACCCGGACACGGAGAAAACTCGCGAAACGCATAACTCTTATACAGAAAGCACCCTTGGAAGCCTCAAGAAGATTGTCACATATTATAAATATATTTATATACCAATAGTAGCTACAAAATTCTCATCAATATGTAGAAAATGTATAGTTTCATTGTAGTCTTTAAAACAATAATGTTCTAATATATTTTCACAATAATATGCCATTAGCCATCCACAATATCCACACCGAATTTACAGGAAATATTAATAAATTATTTAAAATTAATATAATAAGCAATATAATATTCCTCTTTACAGTAACATTGTTTTATTTAAAATATTTAGAAAAAATTTAAAACCTAAAGAAAATAATTTCCAAGAATGGACCTGGACACGGAGAAAACCCGCGAAAAGCATAACCCTTATTTATAATATTATGTATTATATGTACGTTATATAAAACGTTATTATCAAACTTTCTATTACAGCACAAAAATCAATTGATTGTAATATTGAAGATACAAAACCATTGTCGCAATCCCAAAGTGTTAATCCAGAGTTTGATGAATGCCTCATAATGGCAGTCATGGATAGATCTTCATTATATGATCTATTAAATATGTTTAGAAAAATTATTCTCTAGTAGATGGTATTTAAATTATATGGTTATGATTTATAATTACAAGATTTAATGTTAAACAGGTAATATGAGCATCAATGATTTGCAAAAACGATGGAAATATCATCGTGACTGTTATATTAGAACTAGGAAAAAAATGAAAGAATATGTGCCAAGTGGTTCCGGTGCATCTTCTACAAACTTTAAAAGTACTTACAGATTTTTTGAGTTAATGAGACCATTAGATGATACGCTTCAAAGTAAATCGTATGTAATATTGCAATAAGCATTAAATTTTACATATTATAGAACTAGTAATGTATACAATTAATTATTAAAAGATTCACGAAATTGAAAATTAAAATATTACAAATTAAAAAGGTAGAGTACAGTGTGTGTATAGGCTGTGTTCCAAAATTGATTGTACTGAAAAGCTATAGTGCACGTAACATAAACTATAGTATTTTCAATGCTGGCAGTAAATTTGGAACACAGCCAGTATATCTTAAAATATTATTTGACAGAACAATAAGTACATTATCGAACGAAATTGAAATATCTTCAAATGAAAATACAGTCACCAGTGAATCTATATCTATGCAACTAACAAGGGAACACAACCAAGTGAACCACTCCGATTTAAATGAGCTTTTAGTATGTTGTTTTATAGAAAAAAATAAGAGACACGTATTTTTTTATACGTGCGGAGTCGCATGTTAAGGGGGTGAAATCCTCTCTTGAAAAAAATCGGTTTTTTCTTTCAAAGCGAATATCTTCGAAACTATAAGAGATAGACAAAAATTTTTACAATCAAAATTGAATGGTTGTAAAGGTATAACTATAACTATAATAAAAACTTTATAACTATAATAAAAAAAATTTTTTTTAACTATTTATTTATTGTATACCCCTACTCTTATTTTCAAAAATATTCGAATTTTTTATATGACGAAAATTAAAGAGAATTTTACGTTGAAAACAACTGTGTACTTAAATCACGTTCCGATAAACCATTTTTCAGATATGAACGAAAACGTCCCTTTTTACGCGCTCCATACATATTCGTACCGCGTTGAGAGCACAAGATACCGTTCAATGAATACAGTCCAGTACGCATTATTATCGCACTAGCTACTATAATAACAGCTTTTTACAATAATAATGTTATAATAATAATAATAATAATAATGATAGTAATGATAATAGTAATAACAGTAATATAGTAATAATGACCTTGTTAAATTTCCGAAACCAGTCAAGTGTTTTTGATAATATATATAAAAATATACGTCGGAAAATTAAAATTAAAGTATGAATAAAGAAATTATTATCTTCGTAAAATATCGTTCATTTTTCATTTTGATCGTGCAGCAGCTAATTGCAGTGTCCAATGTTAACATGAACGCCGGTTCACGTAAAGTAGCCACGGCAGTGTCGCTTGGCTTGGCTTACCGCCGAGACACTACCGTGCCAAATAATGTATTGCAAAATATTGCGTCATATTAACTTATTTTTAGACGGAAAATGGATATGCTGACGAATAGTCTGCCCATATTATTGACACGAACATAAGTATAAAAGACGCAGATCATCGTAACAAATTCGCAGTTTCGTATTTGATTTCAATCAATAAGTACTATCAGTTGTGAGAGTAATACGAATCTCTATCAGTAAGTATTAACTTTTGAAATTTTTATTGCTTTTTGTATTTTCTTACTTAAAAATTTTTTTTTAATTGAAATAATCATGTACGTTTTATTCACTTTTTTTATTTAATTGTTAAGATTTAATGAAACAGTTTATTTATAATTGGATTACATTTTTAAAATACTTGTAGGAACAGATGTTATTTGGACATGTACAAGATTTTTTTTTCCTATGTTCAATGAATTTCTTTGAAGAATAACCAATAAGAAGATATCAAAGTTATTATGAAATAGACAATAAAAACTTTTTTCTATCATAGTTTTAATAATTATTATATTGAAAATAGATATATGTAAATAATATTTATAATTTTTAGAAAATAATGCAGTTTAATCCACGAAATGTTATAATACTGCTGTCTGCATTATTTACTGTCTTGGACTTCCCAGAAAGTCCTATAACATCAGAAGAAATTACGATGGAGAGAAAAATCGAAAAGATGTTAAAAGGTATTTATGAAGACTATTTTGAAATCGAAGAAGAAGAATCGCTGGATTTTTTAAACTCGTCGATGTACCAGATGCACAAGAAATAGAACTCGTAGATGAAGAAGAAAATTACGCATGCAATGTAAAAGAAATGTTTGTGACATCGACGATGTTTCAGCAGAATATAAAAGAAGAGCAGTTGAATATTGGAGAAGTGGTAAGTTAAAGCCAAGAACAATTGAATCTGTAAAATCAAAGTTTCGAAAAGTAATATCAGCACACCAATTGCGACAATGGGAAAAGCACATGAATGTAGGTGGTAGATTTGAAAAATTAGAACAAATTTCAGTATACACATTAGATAAATATTGTAACCGTACTCGCGAGCAACGGCACAACTTCGTCGCGCGTTCTTCGTACTCCTCGTACACAAAAGTATCTCCTTTCTCTCGGTAACTGAATTTTGCGACAGCCAGGCGGTTTTTCGGCCAGAATTGTAATTCTTATTACTAAGTTGGGCGCCAGGCACGAGAGAGCGTGCCACTCTTTCCAAAATCTCCTTACTTTTGCCCGTAACCAATTCGCGACGGCAGGGGTGCGTCGCAAGAGGTGTGGGAAATTTGTCGGAAGGCGAGAGAGATAGGCTACAAGAATAACATACGCGAGGATGTAATAATAAAAACAAGTATATTTGGAAAAAGATAATAAAGTAAGACTAATGACATCGGTGACGTAATTACATGTGATCTCCGGAGCTTCGCTCCTTTGCGCTACTCTATACTCTCGGTACTCGTACAGAGTCGCTAACTTATCTCGAACGCCGAACGCCGATCATACGCTACAGCACGAGCCCCTCGGTTCCCCGCGGTAACTTCCGACGGTGTCCAACGCCCTTCTCAACCGTTAAGAACCCGTACCCGCTGTATCGCCAGCCTCCCAACACGCAACGCCAGCACGGCGAAAGTGCAGCGCGATTATAACAAGCGTCTCTATGCGGCGCGACTCTGCTCGACCGCGCGAATTCTGCTGACTATCCGAGATGCAACAACCGGGAGTCCACTCTACTCGATGACGCGGCAGTAAGCGTTCCGATGCAACAGTACATGATTCGATAACACATTTATAGCAAGCGTTCCTACGCGACAAAACGATACACGACAACGCGACTACAATAGGCGTTTTTACGCGATCCGACAATTTACGACAATACGCGACAATACGCGACAACACGAAAACTTACAACTAATGACTCATCTGTGACCAGGGGGGGCGACCGCGACTCGGCCCTTGTGATAATCTCTCCACGACTCTAATTCTCCAAATGCGACAACCAAAGATCTTCTCTCGACTCAACTCTCAAAATGCGACAACTAAACATTTCCACTGGCCGGGAGGATGGCACGCGGCTCGCGGTTCCGCGGCTCTACACGGCGGCCATTACGTCGGTCTATTTTCATGATGCGAGCTTGCTTACGTGCGATCCACCCGGCAACGTACCTCGGTCGGCAGCTTTACACGCGCAACGCTCGTCTCACTCTCGACGTCCTCGCGTGTCCTCACGACATTCTCTTTCCCGCAGCTCTCGGCAGTCCAGCTCTCCGGGTCACGTTACCCGTCGGCAGCGGCCTCGTACTTCCCTTACAAGTCTCGCTCGTCCACAGAAAGAGTGAGTCCCGGGAGCTCCCGGCGGATTCTCACAGGCTGCTTAGCTTCCCCCCTCCTTCGGGGGGAGGTAGTCACGCTGATTGGCTTCCGCGTGTCACGGTATCCGCGCGTGCCGTGTAGGCTCGCGCGGCCTTGAGTCATGGGGTGCATTCCGTTTCTCGCATGATGCGCATAATGCATCGTTTATCCTTGTTGCTCACCAAATGTTAAACAAAGACAATGGATGCATCATGCGCATCATGCGCGATACGGAACGCACCCCTGGCTCGTACAAGCGCGCAATAGATGTCCCTGTCAAGGGTGGCGTCTCCGCTTACGGCCCCTGCACTTCCTGGTCTGGCGGAGGAGATCGGGATGGATTTCTTTCTCGCTCCTCGTCGGGGCCCTAGGCTCCCGACGGATGTCCGTCTGGCCCCTCAAGGGTAGCCGGGAATTCTGGCCTCCTCCGGTGCTCTGCAAGGGGTGCGTGGTGAAAGTATTTTCTTATGCGTTCCTTTCTTATGCTACAGCGGTTACGAGCAATGATATAAAATAATACAACCTGCTTATCCGGGCTCCCGGATGTGCGTTCGTCTCTCTCAGCTTCTTCGGTCTTCCTTCCAAGGGTGGCGGGTGAGACGGCACGATGATACCATATTATTTTACAGCAGCTGCCGAGCGTGATCCGTGGCGCGTCCACGCTTTCTGATTAACTCAGTTATTACGCAAAAGAAATGCTAACACAAAAAGAGGAAAATTTGTAGAGTAAAATAGATGACGCGGTTTTAACGCACGTTCGCAGGTGCTTTCGCACGCGCACTCGCGTGCGCACTCTCCTGCGCGCTTGCCCTCCGAGCCGATAGGAAGCACAAGTCCTCCGCCGACAAGTCTGCACAGTGACGGACAAAATGTCACGTCACAATATATTGAAGCGATTCGTAAAGGAGCAATGATCCATGATATTGATATTACACGATGGGCTTTGCAAGCGCAGCAACAAGAAAACTTATTAGATTTTAAAGCATCACATGAATGGGTTAGAAGATTTAAGTTCGGGCATCAAATTGTATCTAGAAAAGTTACGAAATTTATTTACTAAAAAAGCTTTAATGTCAAAGGAAGCTTTACAGGCAAACAGTAATAGGTTTATTAAAAATGTCAAATATTATATTGATCGCTATGGAAGTGAAAATGTGTATAATTCGGACCAAAGTAGTTTTCAATTAGAATTACATGCTGGTCGTACATTGGCAGAGAAATGTTTAAAAAAAGTAGAGAGTGTAGCACAGTCTATGTCTGCGATTACGCACAGTTATACAATACAACCTGTTATTTCAGCCGATGGTAGATTATCTCCACTTCTATAGTGTTAAAAGAACCTAGTGGGACATTAGGTCCTAGGGTACAAGAAACGATGTTTATAGTAAATAATATTTTTATTATGGCGTCAAAATCTGGAAAACTAATATCTAATCATTTTGAAACTTGGGTAAGGGATGTATATTTTCCAAATGTTGGACCAAATTCAGTTTTATTGTTAGATTCCTGGACTGGTCATTGTCCGGATATAAATTCAAAGAAATAGACCAGATTCTGCACAAGATATTGTTCTATTAACTATACCGCTTGGAACAGGAAAAATACAACCGTTAGATGTTTTTGGATTCCGTTTGTGGAAGAATTTCATCAAGCATTTTTCAGATGTAGTCATGCTTTTAGATCTTGATGTAAAGCTTTATTCTAGGAACGCTATTTTAAAATTACAGTCATTAACGCACAATCAGTTTTCATCGCCAACATTTACTAATTTGTTTAAATACCCTTGGTACAAAAGTGGATATTAGGAACATAGACCAGTTGAATTTGACACACCAGTCGATTTTTGTTTTAAAAAACATTCGAAATGTTATACCGCGTAACACGGTATTGGATTCGGGATCCAGCGGGGACGACAATAGGCGGGCAATCAACTCACACAATACCGAATAACTTTTTATAATCTCTTTTTTATTAAAATAGTATCTCTCACGTAAATACTTGGTTAGATTCGTTGTCATCTTTTTAGTATTTTTTAGATCGAGTAATGTGACGCGCTTTTGACTTCTCGAATAACCCCCGTCTGCTTCGCATCTTTTCTTTTTATCTCCTGCTCTTCTCGGCCGTCCTTGCCGAATCAGCGCTTCCTGGTCAGCGTTCTGGTTATCGATCAAGGATGCAACGGCCGAGTTCTTTTAATCGCTTTGGCAATACCAGCCTTCCGCTTCCTCTTTTCTTTCGCAGTATTTATTAATATTATCTTATTACCATAACTCATATTTTGATATATATATACGTGCTTATGCAATGGTCACTTGTGCAATGGCACTCGTGACATCCCTCCCCCCTTAGAAAAAGGAAATGAGGAGTCGAATTTCTTAAATATTCTAATACAATTATTTTTCCCGGTTTTACAAGTATTATATAATCGTTTCTTACATTTATACTTATTTAATATAGCATAGCGTCATTGGTGCGGAATTGTACTTCCGTACTCGATCTGTCCGGATTATTATTTCTCGGTTTATTTATTCGTTTCTTCTTTTTTATTATTCACACAACTACACCGATCACGCTAGCTAGTATTATAACTAGTATGCCTGATCCTACGGGATAAATGAAGTGTTTATTAATGAATATGCTTTTGTTATTTCCTAGGTAGTTATCTATTTCGTTGATATCTAAACTTAGTTTAGTTAGTTCTTCGGGATCTTTTATTATTTTTTTCAATGGGGTACGCTTTGGGAGGTCTAAAGTATTTTCATTATCAATTTTAAGGTGAGATTAAACTCCGGTAAATGAGTTTGAATGTACCGCGTCTCTAGTTGAGAATTCGTTTTCAAGATAATGTCTGGTGTCGTTAATTTGCAGTTTCCTTTTAATTTAATTTTGCCTATTTTGCTTATTTCTATTTTTTCTTCTAGTCCGTCATCACAAGTGATGGTACATTCTTGATTTTTTATGGCTGAGTACAGCCACGTTCTATCCTCCGTAGGCGTAATCCATAATGTGGTACTTGCCAAGACACGTCCGTACTCGCAATTCCGGAGTTGCCCTGGCATGTTTGTGAAAATTTGCACCTCGCATGGTGCATCAGATTGTGTCTGATATATAGGAAAATTCTTTTCGCACGTATACATGGTTATATCGTGGATACATTCTTTTAACTCGTTTTCGCGTAACAACGTATAATGATTATTTTCTTTATCTATCGCTATTATTGGATGAATTACTTTAATGAATTTAAATACATTTGATAGTTCGTACATAGGTAATGGCATTGCCCTTATTATTTTATATGTAGGGTACGCAATTATTGGAAATCTAAGAGTCGTAAATATGTAATTATTAATAACAAAAGCATTTACTGACGTATATTTCTCGATAGAGTGCCAATTTTCTAATTTTATTTGGAAAGGAAAGTGTAATCCTCTGTTAAGCTGTGAAGCAGCTTCTCTCAAATCTTTTATAATATGTTCTAGCGGTAGGTAACTTGTACGTAATATACCCTTTCTCGCGGTTACTAAATATTCTTCTGTTCTATCTACGTCCGTCATTAGGTTAGTCAAGATAGCTAAAATAATTTGAGAATATTCATCTAAGTTTTCTCTTTGCGTATATCTGGCCAACTGTAGCTCCATTTTGGTAGTGACGTTGGAAAGTAGGTCCTCGTTGTAGGCTATCGCTTTTTCTAGATGATTAATATGACCAATAGTTGCATTCATAATTTTTAGTTGGTGCTTTGCGACATGTTGTATCGTTTGTTGATTTCCTTGCAATAATTGCAGTTGCTCGTATATTCTTTTCGCGTCGTCCGCATCCATGGTACCGAACAGTGTTTTGCTGACGGTGCCGATAGCGTTTACTAATCCTCGTTTATTCTGACTTGTTTTGTATAATATTTTAAGACGATTTAATGACGTAGATAGCTTTTCATTATCTTTTTCGAAAATTTTCAGCATGCTTTTACATAGCTGCAGTGCGTTACCAACTATGACTACTTCGCACAGTTGTTCAGCATGTTTTAAGCATTCTTGGAGCTGCTCGTATCGAGTTTCAAGAGCAGTTATATCTATTTTAATCGCTAATTTCCATGCTGATTCAATTATATTCATTCCGCCGATTTCTTCGAAATATACACCTGGCTGGAACTGTATCCAGTCATATGGACTTTTAATGTGTTCCGCTGACGCGACGCCTCGGGTGTGGCGTTTATTATTGTCCGTATGATAAGGATCCTGCAATAGAAGGACTCACGTTACTTTTCTATGACTCCTAATCTGCTGTAATATTAAT
>NW_017300328.1:37653-38079 GCF_001594075.2 Trachymyrmex cornetzi
GTAATGAGCGACTTCCATCCTGCTCATTCGGTCTTGCAGTCCAGTGACCGCGTTTATTAATCTGTCCATCGCTTCTTCCTGCGTCAGTCGCAGAGGTGGTTCGCGAGGTTCCCTGATTTCTTCTCGGAGTTGTTGAGTCTCTCGATTTACTTCTGCACTTCTTATTTGGATACCGTCATTCTCTTGATTTGGTATCGTTGGTGGTCTGGTCGTCATTGCGTCTTGTGTCGTATTGTCGGGGTCTGCCGTTTCAAATAAATTTTCTTCGTACGAAACTAACGAATGCGCGCGGTGTCGTATGACTCTATTATTTGTCTCGTCGCTATTTAGCAACAAGCTTTTGTCGAGGTCCGTGAAGGGAAATACTCGATCTATTGTTATGTTAGGTATTTCCGACTCGGCTAAGCTATCGTCAGAATATTGTCG
>NW_017300328.1:38263-38766 GCF_001594075.2 Trachymyrmex cornetzi
ACTTACAGTACTATCGCTAGTCGCATGTTGCGGGCTGCTTGCTGTATTCCGCTGCTTCGTTGCTAAGTTAGCGTCGGGTATGTCGCGCCTGCTCAGGTTTCGCTGTTATCGCTGTCCTGGTCATCAGCTGCTGTATACCGAGGGCTCGCCTTCGGCTTCAGTGTCCTGGCTTCTGCTTTTCCTCAGTGGGTTGCTCCTTCGCCTTTTTTTGATTGCTCCACCTTTTTCCTTTTGTTACAGATGTTGCAGGATTCGCCTCTCCGATGCTGGATCCCACCGCTGCCACCAATTGTTATACCGCGTAACACGGTATTGGATTCGGGATCCAGCGGGGACGACAATAGGTGGGCAATCAACTCACACAATACCAAATAACTTTTTATAATCTCTTTTTTATTAAAATAGTATCTCTCACGTAAATACTTGGTTAGAATCGTTGTCACCTTTTTAGTATTTTTTAGACCGAGTAATGTGACGCGCTTTTGACTTCTCGAATGACCCGC
>NW_017300328.1:39406-43363 GCF_001594075.2 Trachymyrmex cornetzi
ATCTAAATTGCTCGACAAAAGGTTGGATGGTCGTTTGAACAGAATTTCTTGATGTTCTAACAAAATTCTACAATTAATTAATTCCATAATCACGCAAGCAAACACGATAGAACACTCACCATTATATATCAACAATTTATAAATTCGAAGATGAAATATTCAAAAGCTTCTTGTCAGTCAGTGTCACAGCAAATAATAATTAATGTTAGTCATAATGTAAAAATCACAGAATCCAATTCCATTAAATTATATTTTTCAATAATAGAAAATCAAAGTATAAAAATTGTAGAAAGTCCAGAGATAAAATTACATGGGTATAACTGTTTGAACTGACAAACACTGACTAACAGAAAATTACTTAAGCTAGTATGATCTTGGCTATGCAAAGTTAAATTTGTTTGCAATAGGTATGTATGCCTTATGTAAGCCCTCAGTGTCGGTTTGAAGATTGATGCTATTCTTTTGTTCTTTTATATGAAGCATTTCAGAAATTAATCGCTTATAATAACAAGGTTCGTCGTCAAGAATTTCTATTTCATCCCAATTGAAATCATGATTACTCTCTAATCTATGTTCTGTTATAACTGAACGAGGTGTTCCTACGTATATGATTTCGGTGTTCAGCAATACGTGTTCTTAGCTGTCTACTCGTCTGTCCTACATACGATGCATCACAATCATTACAATTTCTTATACACAACATTATTTTTAGACAGACGAAGACGAGGGTCCTTGTGTACCTTAATATATTTCTGTAATTTATTCATACTGTAAAACGAGACTTTGATATCTTTCCTATTAAATTGATTAAATTTTTCTGTTACTAACGGAATGAATGGCACTGTAAATCGGTTACTTGGTCACCACTATTATGATCTTGATCATTACGCGTTGCACCTCTATGTTCTTTAGTCTTTTATTAATTACATCAAATATAAGTTTAAGCGGATAATCATTATCTCGTAAACTATTTATTAAGAGTCAAATTTTTATTATGAAATTCCGAATCATACAATAAGATAACCCTGTCAACCAAACTGATGATAACCCCCTTTTTTTGAGATAACGGGTGGTTGGAATAAAAATTTAAAAACCTCCCTGCGAAACTAGGTTTATAATACTAATCGAAAGATAAAAAATTATTTTAACCGTTATTTTGATGTCAAGAAAATTTAAAGAATCGTCCCCAATCTCCAAGGTGAGCTTTAAACGTGGGTGGAACGAATTAAAACAATTCAAAAAATTATCAACTTCAGATGAAAGAACCGCAGCGCATAGGTCATCCACATATCGGTAATAAAAAAGAGTGTTGTTCTTAAACATATTTAGTGCCATCTTCT
This sequence comes from Trachymyrmex cornetzi, assembly GCF_001594075.2. Lineage (NCBI taxonomy): Eukaryota > Metazoa > Arthropoda > Insecta > Hymenoptera > Formicidae > Trachymyrmex > Trachymyrmex cornetzi. Next base: position 40,747 of record NW_017300328.1, read on the forward strand.
CTAATCTTTGCATCACCAAATCAGCAACTATAGGTGACAAAGGAGAGCCCATGGACGCAGTGACGCACATTTGGCTCCTCGGCAACACGGAAAACCGCCCCACCATTTCGCCGCTGCGCGAGAGCGAGCGAAGGGGAGCCAAATGTGCATCACTGCATGGACGTGCCAAAATTTTGTTTGTATATGATGTTATCAAATAAAAAATACGTAGAATCTAAAATCAAACGAACAGTCAACAAAAACTCTCCTTTTGGTAAATGTACATTTTTTTGATACAAATACCCATTTATCGTTAATACAATCTAAAGCTATATATATATAAATACATAACTGATTCTCAATATAGAATGTTATCTTGCAATGACGGGTCACTCGCGAGAGCTTATGCACTGCCAAAAATCCATAAGTGAAACTTTCAGTTTAAAATCATTGTGTCATCCATAGGCAACCCGCTGTATTCTTTGGCTTCCTATTTGCATAGTATATTGTTTGAAACAGTTCCCAAAGCAGATAGCTACATTATGAATAGTTTCCAACTCGTGGAAGCTCTTAGAAGAACACAGATAAAGAAGAATTATAAATTGATTTCTTTGGATGTAATTTCTTTGTTCATAAATATTCCGATAGATATAGCTTTTGATTGTATTAACGATAAATGGGAATTTGTATAAAAAAAATGTACATTACCAAAAGGAGAGTTTTTGTTGACTGTTCGTTTGATTTTAGATTCTACGTATTTTTTATTTGATAACATCATATACAAACAAAATTTTGGCACGTCCATGCAGTGATGCACATTTGGCTCCCCGGCAACACGGAAAACCGTCCCACCATTTCGCCGCTGCGCGAGAGCGAGCGAGACAGTGAGACTTGCTGTCTCGCTCGCTCTCGCGCAGCGGCGAAATGGTGGGGCGGTTTTCCGTGTTGCCGAGGAGCCAAATGTGCGTCACTGCGTCCATGGGCTCTCCTTTGTCACCTATAGTTGCTGATTTGGTGATGCAAAGATTAGAGAAGATGGCACTAAATATGTTTAAGAACAACACTCTTTCTTATTACCGATATGTGGATGACCTATGCGCTGCGGTTCTTTCATCTGAAGTTGATAATTTTTTGAATTGTTTTAATTCGTTCCACCCACGTTTAAAGCTCACCTTGGAGATTGGGGACGATTCTTTAAATTTTCTTGACATCAAAATAACGGTTAAAATAATTTTTTATCTTTCGATTAGTATTATAAACCTAGTTTCGCAGGGAGGTTTTTAAATTTTTATTCCAACCACCCGTTATCTCAAAAAAAGGGGGTTATCATCAGTTTGGTTGACAGGGTTATCTTATTGTATGATTCGGAATTTCATAATAAAAATTTGACTCTTAATAAATAGTTTACGAGATAATGATTATCCGCTTAAACTTATATTTGATGTAATTAATAAAAGACTAAAGAACATAGAGGTGCAACGCGTAATGATCAAGATCATAATAGTGGTGACCAAGTAACCGATTTACAGTGCCATTCATTCCGTTAGTAACAGAAAAATTTAATCAATTTAATAGGAAAGATATCAAAGTCTCGTTTTACAGTATGAATAAATTACAGAAATATATTAAGGTACACAAGGACCCTCGTCTTCGTCTGTCTAAAAATAATGTTGTGTATAAGAAATTGTAATGATTGTGATGCATCGTATGTAGGACAGACGAGTAGACAGCTAAGAACACGTATTGCTGAACACCGAAATCATATACGTAGGAACACCTCGTTCAGTTATAACAGAACATAGATTAGAGAGTAATCATGATTTCAATTGGGATGAAATAGAAATTCTTGACGACGAACCTTGTTATTATAAGCGATTAATTTCTGAAATGCTTCATATAAAAGAACAAAAGAATAGCATCAATCTTCAAACCGACACTGAGGGCTTACATAAGGCATACATACCTATTGCAAACAAATTTAACTTTGCATAGCCAAGATCATACTAGCTTAAGTAATTTTCTGTTAGTCAGTGTTTGTCAGTTCAAACAGTTATACCCATGTAATTTTATCTCTGGACTTTCTACAATTTTTATACTTTGATTTTCTATTATTGAAAAATATAATTTAATGGAATTGGATTCTGTGATTTTTACATTATGACTAACATTAATTATTATTTGCTGTGACACTGACTGACAAGAAGCTTTTGAATATTTCATCTTCGAATTTATAAATTGTTGATATATAATGGTGAGTGTTCTATCGTGTTTGCTTGCGTGATTATGGAATTAATTAATTGTAGAATTTTGTTAGAACATCAAGAAATTCTGTTCAAACGACCATCCAACCTTTTGTCGAGCAATTTAGATTAGATTAAAAATTGATATTACTTGTAATTGTGATTGTAATTTTAATGTTCATTAAAACTAATGACACGTATCATTTGTATCTTTATCAAATTAATTAAATTCTACCAAATTAAAAAGAGAGTAAAACCCAATTTTTTTATTATTTACTTAACTCTAATGATATGTATCATGTGTATAAAAGATTCTCTCTATGGAATTCTAAAATTATATATAAACTTACCTTTTTAAAAAAAAAAGGTAAAAAAAGCGCTAAACGTTGGTGAAACTG
>NW_017300328.1:43576-48056 GCF_001594075.2 Trachymyrmex cornetzi
AAGAAAAAATAATTTATTTAACTCTAATGATATGTATCATATTCGTATAATTGACGATATCAACAAAATTGGCGCCAAGTTAAATTCATCAAAATTTTATCAAAATTTTGTCAAAAAAATTGTATATATTATTCCTATAAAAGATTTGATATCAAGAACTGGCGCCAAGTTAAATCCCACTTCTTTATTATTAAATTAAATAAATAATGAATATTAATCTAATGGTATGTATTATTTGTACGAACTATATGATATCAACAACTGTGGCGCCAAGTTAAATTCTACTACCAGAATGAAAAGTAAAACTCGAGTGATAATACCTTTATTTATTATTTACTTAATCCAAATAGTACTATCTTTAATTTTATACAATGAAACCTAAGTATACGTATACTTATTGAAGAATCTTCCTATTCCTATCCAAATGGTTTAAATACCTCTTTAATGAAATTATTATATTACAATTCATTTAAATTCCTCTTAAATGAAATTATTATATTACAATTCATTCAAAGACATTTCCTCTTCCAACTAAAGTAGTGGGTATTTAATTCTCCTTCAAAATATTATACAAAACATCACCAACTTGCGTTACCTTGCTCAATTCAAATGTTACCACAAAAATTAAAGAATTAACCGTATAAAATGAAAAAATTTTCATGTAAAAACACTTGGCGCTGCTAGATCAGGATATAATAAATAACATGGTAGGATAGTAGTAAAGCAATGAATGTAAATAAGAAGGATAAGAATATAATACTTAGGACAATAATATAAATAAGAAGCATATTAATAAGAAAAGTCATAATCATATTAAAAAATTAAAAAATATGAATATTTCGAAAAATAAGAAAAATAAAAACCATCCCCAATGAGAATTAATATATATAGCATATGTATATATGATGATTGAGTTATAGAGTTGTGTACGTTATGATCGTTGTGTGAATGTTATTAAGTTTAAATCAAAGAAAAATAAATTTAGACTTGTAAGTCATGCATTTGAAAGAGAATTTATGATTACTTTATTATTACTTTTAAATTATATTACAATTATATTATTATTGTTACTTTTAAATTATATACAATTACCTTTTATTATTTATTTTTATTAATTACCATTCGAATTTTAAATTGTTCTTATACTTTTTCTTACTCTATCTAGCAGCGCGAAGTGTTTTTACATGAAAATTTTTTTTTTAATTAAATTTTTTCATTTTATACTGTTAATTCTTCAATTTTTGTGGTAACATTTAAATTGAACAAGATAACGCAAGTTTGTGATGTTTTGTATAATATTTTTTGAAGGAGAATTAAATACCCACTACTTTAATTGGAAGAGGAAATGTCTTTGAATGAACTGTGATATAATGATTTCATTTAAGAGGAATTTAAACCATTTGGATTGGAATAGGAAGATTCTTCAATAGGTATACTTAGGTTTCATTGTATACAAATTAAAGATAGTACCATTTGGATTAAGTAAAAAATTAAATTTTTTCATTTTATACGGTTAATTCTTTAATTTTTGTGATAACACTTAAATTGAGCAAGATAACACAAGTTTGTGATGTTTTGTATAATATTTTGAAGGAGAATTAAATAATTACTACTTTAGTTGGAAGAGGAAATGTCTTTGAATGAATTGTTATATAATAATTTCATTTAAGAAGAATTTAAATGAATTGTAATATAATAATTTCATTAAAGAGGTATTTAAACCATTTGGGTAGGAATAGGAAGATTCTTCAATAAGTATACGTATACTTAGGTTTCATTGTATAAAATTAAAGGTAGTACTATTTGGATTAAGTAAATAATAAATAAAGATAGTACCACTCGAGTTATACTTTTCATTCTGGTAGTAGAATTTAACTTGGCGCTACAGTTGTTGATATCAAATCGTTCTTACAAATAATACATACCATTAGATTAATATTCATTATTTATTTAATTTGGCATGGTATAAAGAAGTGGGATTTAACTTGGCGCCAGTTCTTGATATCAAATCTTTTATAGGAATAATACATACAATTTTTTTGACAAAATTTTGATAAAATTTTGATGAATTTAACTTGGCGCCAATTTTGTTGATATCGTCAATTATACGAATATGATACATATTGTTATGCCCGAATCGTGTCGCCCGTTACGCCGGAGATAAGTCGTCGCCCGTTGCACGTTCCTGAAGAACGAAGAGCGCGTTGCTTGGCGACGAGCGCGGAATTGTTATTAAACAACTCGGAAGAGAGTCTCCGTCACGAACGGACGTGTTTCTCTCTACACGAGATATTTACCTGGATATTACGCTTAATTGTATCACGCTGTAGTCCTGTGATTGTAAATAAACATCTGTTTACCTTTTTACTCACGAGTGACTCATTTCGGCGAATCGGGAGTGCGGATCTCGTGAGACGGACGGACGTAACACATTAGACGCACGGACGGACGTAACATTTTGGGGGCTCGTCCGGTCGAAGTGTTGAGATCGTGTGATGCTACGTTCTCCGGTCGTCACAAGGAGCAGGATACAAGCGGAAGATTTAGAAGGAGCGATGGAGACGGATCGAGCCGCTTTAGAGGAAATGGTTCCGCGGGCTGCTTCGCAGGAGACAACTCCGACGACGTTGGCTCTTCAGGCGGTACTTCGAGAGATGCAGCAGCTACGTGAGGAGCAGCAGCGTACAAAAAGCGAATACGCGGAGGCAACACGACAACGGGACTCGGAAATTAAATTTCTGCGAGAGGAGTTACGCAATTTCAAACAGCTAAGTCCTTCTATTAATAGAAATATTATCACGGACGCGGGTGATTATAGTCGCGCACGGCTTCCGGTGAACGACGGTTGTGCCAAAAATACGTGTGAATGCCTCGGACCTTGCGCTTCGTTTCGCGGAGTGTCACAACTTTTATCGGGCGGCGGGAGTGTCGCGGGTGATCAGGAGTGCCGTGAATCGGGTGCTACGCGTCACGTGGAGGCGGCTGTCGCGGGGGAACGAGGGAGAATTGCGTCGCGTCGCGTTGAATCGCGTGCTCCGCGTCACACGGAGGCGACGATCGCGGGGGAACGGGAGCGCATTGAGTCACGTGCTTCGCGTCATGAAACACCATATAAACTAAAGCCTGATACTTTTGACGGTAGTGCTCCTCTCCGAGAGTTCTTTGCTCAGTTTGATTTAATCGCGTACGCGAATCATTGGGAGAACGAAACGAAAACGGCTGTTTTAGTATCGTGTTTGAGAGGGAAAGCGCGCGCGGTATTGGAAAATATGCAAAATTTAAAGGATTTAAAATATTCAGAACTGAAAGCTAAATTAGAATTGCGTTTCGGGGAGGCACACTCGCTTCAAAATTATTATACGCAATTTACGAATCGAAGACAAAAATTCGGAGAGAATATCGCGGCTTTCGATTCGGATATCGAAAGGTTGGCTCGATTGGCGTACCCGGATTTGATGCGCGATAAAATCGCTTGCGCACAGTTTGTTTCCTCCCTGTCTGACGGTTTTGTAAAAAGAGTATTGCAGATGGAAGGGGTTACATATCTTAGAATAGCCATAGAAAGAGCTAAAGCAGTTCAGTTAATTCAGGGAACTTGTTTTGAAAATAAGAGAGAAAATAATTTTTATTTAGAAAATAAAAAGTGGAAGTTCTTTAATGATAAGAAAAGCAAACAACTAGAGATTAATAAAGGAAAGGAGGATGATAAGGAAACAAGTAAAGACATCAATAAAAACGGAAATTTTTTTAAAAATAAAAATGGAAAGGTCAGAAATAAAAAAGAATGCTGGGAATGTGGCAAAGAGGGCCGCTTCCGTTCTGAGTGCCCTGGCAGGACAGGGGCGGAAAACATGAATTAGTCGAACTCGTCGGGGTCGGTTCGGCTAAGAGGAAAAATACCCCGAAAGATACGTTTGTCAATCAACGTACAGGTATCAATAATTATGCGCACACACACATTTCTGATGTTACTAATAATCATTCTTTCAGGTTTAATAAAAATGATAAAAATAAAAATGAATATATGGTACTCAATGTTCTTCTTATATTGAAAATTTGAATAATTTGTACGCTAATCCGTTTTCTTTCAGGATGAATAGAATAAACTGTGAGGAGTAATTTAGAGGAGTTTTATTATAAGAGTGAAGCAAACGGCAAACCCTGTATTTTTAAAATAGATACGGGCTCCGACGTTTCAATTATTAAGGAGAATTATGTTGGGCTAAGAAAGAGCAAGATTAATTGTAATATTAAATACCCCACGGGGGAACGAGTTTTATTTAAATATGGAACAATTATAAAGATTCGACTTGCGAATTATTTCCTGGAGGTTCCGATGCTTGTTGCACAAATAGACGATGATTGTATTCTTGGGGTCAATTTCTTGAAATTGCTTAATTTGCAAAATATTTTTGATCCGATTTTTCTTAAACCAACTGAAATGGCCATCGATTTAAAATGTTCTCGCATAAAGCGTGAT
>NW_017300328.1:48215-49407 GCF_001594075.2 Trachymyrmex cornetzi
TGGAACATGCTATTAATATCAAAGATTCTTCCCCTATTAAACAGGTACCTCGTCGAGTTCCCATACAAAAGAAGGAGGAAGTAAAAAAAATTATAAAGGAAATGAAAGATCAAGGTGTCATAGAGGAATCAAATAGTCCATGGTCTTCACCAGTGGTTCTTGTTAAAAAGAAGGACGAGACAACACGATTTTGTGTGGACTATCGGAAAGTGAATGCTGTTACTATAAAAGATTCCTATCCTCTCCCTAGAATAGACGATATCCTTGATCAATTATCAGGTAACGTTTGGTTTACTACATTAGACTTGAAAAGCGGGTATTGGCAGATAAAGATTCGACCGCAGGATACAGAGAAAACGGTCTTTTCAGTTGGTAACGGTTTGTGGCAATTCACAGTTATGCCATTCGGATTGTGTAATGCTCCGGCAAAGTTTAAGCGCGTTATGGAGCAAGTTTTGAGGGAATTTTTTTTTGAGATTTGTTTAGTATACCTCGATGATGTGATTATTTTCGGTAAGAGTATTGAGGAAATGTTGTCAAATTTGAGAAAGATTTTCCTCCGCCTTCGAGAGGCGAATTTGAGGGTGAATCCTAAGAAATGTGTTTTCTTCAGTAAAAAAATAAAATATCTAGGTCATGTGATATCAGCAGAAAGTGTTTCGACAGATCCGGTAAAAAAATAAAATAGCGGTAGTAAAAGAATGGCTAGTTCCACGAAGTAAGAAACATTTAAGAAGTTTTCTAGGATTCTGCTCATATTATCGAAAATTCGTTAAGGATTTTTCTTCTCTAGCAAGGCCTTTATATACGTTGACGGAGAATCAGTCTAAATTTGTTTGGGAACGAAACCATCAAGAGTCATTTGACGCTCTAAAACGGATTCTTTCTTCTCCACCAATATTAGCATTTCCCAGAATGGAGGAGGAATTTATTCTTGACACGGATGCCTCAAAAGGGATTGGGGCAGTTTTATCACAAAAACAAGAAGGCGTGGAAAGAGTCATCGCATACTTCAGTCGAGTGCTCAACAAAGCTGAGAGGAATTATTGTGATATGAGACGTGAACTATTGGCAATAGTGCAATCGGTGAAAGCTTTCCATCATTATTTTTATGGACAGAGATTCCTTGTGCGTACGGATCATGTTTCGCTCAAATGGCTAATGTCCTTTAAGGATTTGGAGGGCCAACTGG
>NW_017300328.1:49736-51632 GCF_001594075.2 Trachymyrmex cornetzi
TTTGTAAGAGATGGAGTCCTTTACAAGAAATGGGAGGCCCCGAATTTGAGGAAGGAAATTTTTCAACTGGTGACACCCAAAAGTCAAGTTAAACGAATTCTAGAAGAGGTTCATAATTCTCCCACGGGAGGGCAATTTGGTGTAAACAAAACGTTAGAGAAGTTACGAAAACGTTTCTATTGAGCAACTTGTAAACAAGATGTAGAGGAGTGGTGTAAAACTTGCAGGGTATGTTCGGCAAGAAAGGGTCCTCCTAAAAAGGGAAAGTCTCCTCGCAGGTTTACAACGTTGGAGCTCCTTTCGAGAGAGTGCAGATGGACGTTCTTGGTCCTCTGCCCGTGACCTCTTCCGGGAATAAGTATTTGCTAGTTGTTGTAGACTGTTTTTCTAAATGGGTAGAGGCTATTCCTTTAAAAAATATTAGATCAAAGACTATAAAGCGTTTTTAAATCAGATTATTTCCAGGCATGGAGTTCCTCTTGAAGTTCATACTGATCAGGGAAGGAATTTCGAGTCGCGGGTCTTCCGTGAGCTGTCGCATATTTTAGGGATTAAAAAGACGAGGACGACCCCTCTTCATCCACAGTCAGATGGACAAGTAGAACGTCAACATCGCACAATTTCCAACTATATAGCGAAATTCATCTCAGGAAACCAGAAAGATTGGGACAGTTGGATTCTGCTATATTTACTGGCGTATAGAACCTCTAAGCATGAGACCATTGGTGTGTCTCCGGCGGAGCTTTATCTTGCGCAGGATCTCAGATTACCAATGGATTTATTACGTGATAATCCACCTGATGAGGAGAGATCAGATTCATTTGAAGGGTATTCGGGTAAGATAAAAAGAAGGCTGGAGGAACTCCACGAAGACGTAAGGAAACGTCTAGATATTAAATCTTCACAGACAAAATCCTGGTATGATCAAAAGACCAGACGAATAGATTTCGAAGTAGGACAGCGAGTGTGGTTGTATAATCCTCGAAGAATTAAATGAAAGGCTCCTAAATTACAGTGTAGTTGGGAAGGTCCGTACTCTATAGTAAAAAAACTTAGTGAAGTGGTTTATTGTATTCACAAGTCGAATAAACACAAAAATAAAATTATTCATTCCGATAGATTAGCACCTTATTTGGAGAGACAATTAATGTAAAAAAAAAGAGTTAATTAAAGAAATTTTGGAGCCCTGATATTTATATATAAGGTTGATTATTTTTAATTTGATTTTTAATTTTTCTTTTAAGATCCAGCTGACAATAATAATTACGAGATGACAACTTCTGGCGGCGGCTTTCGACAGCAGCGTAAGATGGAGCTGATGGAGGGCTGACTTGCGGCAACAACATCTGGCAGCAGTTATCAATAACATAACCTTTTCTTTTAAGAAGACCGCCTCGCCCAAGGTTTTTGAGCCGCGGTTTTTCCTCGGGATGGTGGGCAAATGCCGAGGCGGGGAGTATGGGGCAGAGGGGTACTGCGGCACAATTATTATTCTTCCCCCCCTTCTCCGAAAAGCGAAGAGATAAGAGCGCAAGGCTCAAGAGAAGAGTCAAGAGGATTCTGGAGCTCCTTTCTTGAAGGTGAGGGGATGCCCGGCTGGTGTTCCTCCGGAGGCTTAGCTACCCTCCAAGGGACTGAAGAGGGGTCCTGCTCAGAAAGGAGGAAGATGTTCAGGAGGCCTCAGGGAAAATCCCAGGAAATACAGTGCTCTGGAAAAACTGTGGCAGCAGTACAGTAAGGGAGCAGAAAGCTGGTGGGAACCCCAGAATTTCTTCGAGCCTGAGCGTTTCTTATTCTTCAAGAATTGTCAGGACGACAATTTATAAGAGGGAGGGCAATGTTATGCCCGAATCGTGTCGCCCGTTACGCCGGAGATGAGTCGTCGCCCGTTGCACG
>NW_017300328.1:51705-53435 GCF_001594075.2 Trachymyrmex cornetzi
GGACGTGTTTCTCTCTACGCGAGATATTTACCTGGATATTACGCTTAATTGTATCACGCTGTAGTCCTGTGATTGTAAATAAACATCTGTTTACCTTTTTACTCACGAGTGACTCATTTCGGCGAATCGGGAGTGCGGATCTCGTGAGACGGACGGACGTAACACATTAGACGCACGGACGAACATAACAATATCATTAGAGTTAAATAAATTATTTTTTCTTTGGGAGGAATAAAATGGTACAATTTAATTTGTTCGAATTACATGGAATTTAACTTGGCGCCAATTGTTGATATCAAATCTTTTATACAAATGATACAAATCATTAGTTCTACTAAGCAGCAAACGTGATTAGTTATCAGTTTCACGACCGATTAAGTAATTGGCGTTGGTGAAACTAGCCTAAATGGTGATTCTTTACGAGAAGCACCATTTGGGCCAGTTTCACCAACGCTTAGCGCTTTTTTTAACGTTTTTTTAAAAGGGTAAGTTTATATATAATTTTTAAAATTCCATACAAGGATCTTTTATACACATGATACATATCATTAGAGTTAAGTAAATAATAAAAAAAGATTGGGTTTTACTCTTTTTAATTTGGTAGAGTTTAATTAATTTGATAAAGATACAAATGATACGTGTCATTAGTTTTAATGAACATCAAAATTACAATCACAATTACAAGTATTATCAATTTTTAATCTAATCTTAAATCTATCTTAAATCTACGCATTGCTTTTATAATCTTAAATCTACGCATCGCTCTTATAATATTAGCTACAGCAGCAAATCCTTTGTATATATTAGCAAATTACGCAGCTATAGTAGCTAAACAGCTAATCAGAATTATATTAGATTGTACCAAAAAGAGTTTTATTGGATGAGCACACGGTCTTAGCGCCTTTTTTACCTTTTTTTTTAAAAAGGTAAGTTTGTATATAATTTTAAAAAATCCCACCGCCTACCCCATCGTTTTATAATTGTAATATAAAATGTCAATGTGTATTAAAACAACAGTCATCTGTACTATATAGTATTAAAGATTTTGTAATATTATTTATAGTAATTTTTTAAGTAGAATTAACGTTGTAACTATTTGATCTTTTTTAATAATTTGTCTGGTATACATACATACTATTAAAATTACAATCACAATTAATCACAATCAATTTTAATCTAATCTTAAATCTATCTTATATCTACGCATCGCTTTGATAATCCTAAATCTACGCATCGCTCTTATAACGCATGTCTTACGAATCTAAAACTAAAATTATACAAATCTAAAACTAATTTATTATTACCGTATAAATCATAAAAGGTCGTCGATGCACCACAGCACAATCGTCACCAATGTCATTGCTAGGGCCCGGATGTTCGGGCTTGATCCCGGATCGCGCGCGAAGCACCACTGCGTGCTAGTGAGTCGAACGGTCGTTGGAAAATAAGGTTCAGCGAGCGTTCGACTCACTAGCACGCAGTGGTGCTCCACGCGCGATCCGGGATCGTTCCCGAACATCCGGGCCCTAGTCATTGCGATCAATTTGTTTCGGATTATGTTACGTATTTTTATTAGGATTTTCTCCGTTTTTTTTTGAGTCAATGCATTAAAGCAATTTACTCGGGGATCGAAGATTAGGTTATGCGGTTAATAATGTTCACTGGGTAGTATTGGATAATTTTTGGGAAGGGTAATTTTGAATCCGGTGCCAAAAAGGTTACGGAGCTTA
>NW_017300329.1:0-246 GCF_001594075.2 Trachymyrmex cornetzi
CTTTTATTATGCATATTATTTCCTTATGCAGTCAAAAAGGTATTGTTTTATAATTTTTAACTTTATATTTGGATATTGAGATGGGATCTTGCATAGCAATATGGAAAATACATATCTCATATAGATCTGGTTATTTTTATATGAAAAATAAAATTAACGAATTTTACTAATTTGTACCTTTCTGAATACTAAACATAGTAATAGTACACATATTTTGAAAAATGCCTTGTTCAGTACTTGTTTTAA
>NW_017300329.1:272-1176 GCF_001594075.2 Trachymyrmex cornetzi
TTATTACTACCAATTTTATATTCTTCAATATCTATTTTTGATAACCTTTACAGTACTTACCCGTGCACATTTTTTAAGTGTTGACTTAAGTTCCGCATAAGATCGCGCTTAAGTTCTGAGCCACATATGTTACATTTCGCGTGCTGTGTGTTTTTTATAATAAAATGATCCCATATCCAATGTAAAAGTTTATCTTCCTTTTCTACTTCTGTTAATTCATTTGAATGTACCTGTACCAAGTGATTGAATAATAAAATCAAGGGTCGAATTCCTATTTGTTTCAGACAATGATTGCAGTTCGCCGTATGTCTTCCTCGTATTTTTGTATAATGTTTACGTATCCACCGACGAACCGGGAATATATCGCAGCAATATGTTGCTCCTTGCTCTGCCATTATAACCGTTTTGTGTTACGGAATATTCGTGACTAATCACAGAAGGCATAGAAACGATACCAGACGCTTTTGAAGAAACTGCTTATAGAAAGTCCAAAACAGAGGTACGGTTCTCCGACGGAATGTAAATATTGATGTTCGTGTATAATTTAAATTTACTTAACTGTCATATCTTACAGTGATATTGAATAATCAATACAACTCTACTTATAATAATATAATATATGTATATGTGATAACACAAACTATAGAAATCAAAGCCTTAACGGTCTAGCTGGATCTTAATGCTTGTATGATTCTTATGTGAATTTATATACTACGGCCGCGTTTCGTTTTCACTGTCAGTACTGGCAGCATTGCACATACCGTTCCAATATATGTCGCAGTACACTTCCAATATACTTTTCTATCTATATGACGTCATAAATTTTTGCGTCACTTCCAATTTCTATTACTGCGGCTGGCGAGGTCAGGCAATCGCAGTAAAAAGATGGCGAAATCCAACGAAA
>NW_017300330.1:0-326 GCF_001594075.2 Trachymyrmex cornetzi
TATCAGAAACTGTATAACCCAGTGTATCTGATTTCTGATAGGTTGAAATCGTATTATTTTTATTGCTATATATCGCTATTCCTTCGCATTGTGTTTGGGGCTTAATTGTCGTAAAATAGTTTATAATATAATTCAATTCGACTTTCGTAGTACGCTTTCTTGATTATTCCTCTTTATTTAGAATGTTACTTATAACATTAGTTTTATTGAAATATTTAAAACTTTAATAAATTGCAATTAATTTTAATTGTCATTGATATCTATACGATACTATTGACAAGTCGTACGAACAACTGTCGTAGCAATTCTTATTCTAAAATTATGAA
>NW_017300330.1:735-4460 GCF_001594075.2 Trachymyrmex cornetzi
TTTTTTTATGCTATTATTTTTAGTTTTTTTATCATTTGGATTTCATTTTTTTTTATGATATTATATTTGATTTTTGTAATTATATTTTTGAATATTATATTATTACGTAGTAGCATAATTAAAAAATTAATAATACAGGATTAACCCCTTGAGTGTCAGTGACGCACATATGCGCAGAAAAAAGTCGTGCCATTTTCGTCTCATGACGCATATGTGCGCATTTGAAAAAAAACATGTACTTCATCGATTCGACTGTAATTTGTTAAATCATGGTTTTTGAGGTCGCTGAATCCAAATTTGAAATCGGATTTTCAAAATTCAAAATGGCGGATCCCATATGGCGGACGCAAGTTCGAAAAATGGTTTGATTTCTACAAAAATTTGTATCTCCAATTTGTAAACCATGAATGGTTTGCTGAATTTTTATTCGTCATAATGTATCCGAATTTCAGATACCTAGAGTCAGGACTCAAATTGTAAATTCGCGATCACGAACATCTAGAGATACAAATTTTTGTAGAAATCAAATCATTTTTCGAATTTGCGTCCGCCATATTGGATCCGTCATTTTGAATTTTGAAAATCCGATTTCAGATTCGGATTCAGCGACCTCCAAAACCATAACACTAAAATTATAGGATAAATCAATGAAAATTTTTTTCCAAGACAAAAATGGCACGAAAAGCTGATTTTCGCCTGACAGCTAAGGGGTTAAGTATACGGAACCGTTAAAAATATACGTATGATAACACAAATTTTATTAAACCAATGATTACTTTCCCAGGCAGTACAGTAACGTTTTAAAAATGTAATTGGACGTTTTGGACATATTAAAAACATCCAGATTAGATCCATGGATATTTTAAAAACGTTTCAAAAACATCCAGTGTTACCATTTTGGACTTTTTAAAAACGTCCATTTTAGGACGCAATGGACTGAAACTGGACCAAATTAATACATTGAACAAATTTTAGATCACAATCAAGACAAAATGATTCTTATATGAGTATTATTATTGATTAATATCTCTTATTCCATGACATACATCATAAAATTTTAATAAAAAAAAAACGTTTTTCCCTGAATTCGGGAACTAATTTCACTGTGCTTCGAAGCGGTCACCCATACCGCCATCCACTATGCTTGGCTTCTGAAATCGTATGGAAACCGCTACACTTCGATGACCCACGAATACCTATATAATCATGGATGTATAATTACGATATATCTGTACAATATGGTTCTAATAGAAATTTGTGCAGTTCAACTGAACATCCAGTCGGTTATTGTCTAATATTTAATCTTAATGTTATTACGACTATTTTCAGGTTAGGAAATCATATGCGGTACTTTCACAGTACCAGTTATCATGTACAGTAACAGTATGGTAGCGGTATTTTCTGAGGATATCGTGGGATATCGCACGCTTGGTTATCTGGGTAGATTTTTCGTCGTTGAAAATTTTCAACACAGCACAGATATCCTAGGGACGTCCCCGTACAAACTAACAAAAGTGAAATTCCTCGTGCGGTCTTAAAAAAATTTTCACTTGTCAAGTCAGTGAAAGCAACACGTCGCGAGCAGGTTTAGACAATTTTTTGTATCAGATGAATATTTTTAAAATGTCCAAATGTGAACATACTTTGTACGTTGAATAACGTACGTTTTTAAAACATTCGTACTAAATCCATGGACGTTTGGACCAGATTGAAACCAAGTCTGTCCAATGGATGTCGTGTGCTGTCTGGGTAATACTAATAAACTAAAGAATGTGTGTGAAATATTAATCATAAATAAATCTTATGTACTTTTAATTGTTAACTTGCGATTATAAAATTTATTATAATTCATCTAATGAAATTTAATTACCTTCACCTTGTATGCTGGTTAAAGGTACATTCTAATAATCATAATAAAAGTAAGACTTTCTTTGGAATTTTTCTTAAGGAAAAGTATAAGACGTACAATTATAATGTTTCACATATTTATTAATACACATGTCAATACACAAAAAAAATTTGTACAGAAATATTTTCATTCTAAAATTTCAAGAAATTAGTTGATAGATGCAGTTGAAAAAATGAGATGACCAAACGGTTGACACGATATCTCGAGAACCAATAGCCAGAAATCAAAGAACAAAATTTTTTTTTAAAGTTTATTTACACGACTATCGCATAAATCAAAAATATTGAAAAATATTGAAAGTTCGTGAGTTGACACGTGTTTCTAGATAGTGATGCGAAAGAACGCTTCTTTCCGCTCAAAAAAGTTGAATAAAAAATTTAATTTTTAGTGAAACCGGTTTATTCTAGTTTACGCGATAGCTAGTCAATCTACGAATACAACGCCGCAAGAATTTTTTAAATCGGTCGGTTAGTTTTTCCGAAATCGTGTCAACCGCCAAAAAAACAAGGTTTCGAGAAAAACGCGTTTAAAGTTTTTTTACAGACTTTTTAAAAATAAAATAATAATTAAACTACCGTTAATCAGCGATTTCTGGTCCATAAAGTAAGCTTCTTACTTTTTTAAACATTTGGCTATAAAAAAAAATTTTTGCCTACAGAATCGTTAATAGTTCGAATTTCTTTCTGAAATTTTGAAAACAAAAACAAATAGACTTTTGGCTGTAGAATCGTTAATTCTTCGAATTTTTTTCTGAAATTTTGACAGAATATTCTTGAAATATTGTACAATTGAAATATGCAACAACAAAAAAATCGATTTTGTAAAAATTTTACACTAGAATATATCCTTAATATCCTATTAAAAAGAACAATCTTTGTAATGAAAAGCGAACATAATATATACTTTGATTCCACGTAAAATTCGTAAGATCTATCAAAGAACAGTTCCACTATCCGTCAAACGCCAACAGTCTTTTTACAGGAGATTGTGAATTCTATTGTAACGTCCGGTGCGCCTACAACATAGCGCCCCGTCTGTCTACCAAGCGAGCGCGAGCACGGAATATAGCGAACGATATAATACGTGCCGACTACAAGCGCGTATAGCTATAAGCCAAGCCACCGAAACCGTCGCGTTCGAACGCCGCGCGTACCGCGCCTGCGCCAAAACATAAATGCCGAAAACGATGCAAGATGCACTTTTACGAGAAAACACCGTTAACACGAATAATTAAGGTAACAACTGACCGCGACGCAGCTGCAGGGAAAAACCTCAGACCTACGGAAAAACTATAAAAACGCGTAACGCCAACGAAATGCATCGCCGCGCAACCACGAATGCACCCATCGGACATAAAAGGGCCCTGCATACGAATAAAATCATCGCGGATAGAACCAAAGCGCACACAATCGAGAAAAGGCCATAAATAAACATCAAATTCCACGCGCACAAAGAATAGAAGGATCCAGAACAATACAAGAGACTTATGATGAAAAAACATGCAGCAAATAAATGCAAGCCCTGCCGCAACGGGCCGCGATACACGATAGCCAAACACACCAATACAAATCTCGCGACCCCCGCAGGAGGATAAAACGCGAGTAGGTATACTGGGCCGGTTCTAAGCCATGGGGCTAGAGGGGAGCGCGGGGTGCGGGGGATACTCGTCGGCGAGGGGAAGTGTAGCGCGGGGATTCTTCGGTGGTGAAGGTATGAAGTCATGCGGAATGGCAGTAAGATTTTGGGGACTGCAGTCACGTACAAGACAACAAAAAACATCACAAAAAAAAGGAAATATTGCCATGAACAAAAAAAA
>NW_017300330.1:5168-6131 GCF_001594075.2 Trachymyrmex cornetzi
GATTCCGAAGGCAGTTTTGAATGTTCCAACGTTGTTCATAGAGTCCTTTCCATGTTTCGATAGATAGTATTAATTCATTTCCACGATTATCTCCTATCACAATCTCCACGTAGCTCGGTGGGCCAACATTGATACCAATTTCTAGTAATTTGTATCCCGTACGTGTCAATGCGTATTTCCTGCCTAGCATGCGAACCGCACGATGCACGGGCGCGCTATAGAAAAATATAAAAGAAATATTAAATAATTAATTAAATAGTTAATTTGAAAAAGTATTAAAAAAATGGAGGATTCTTAAACTTACTTGGCACATCTTTTCGTAAATGATGGAGTTTCATCATTATTCTGAAGTGAAACGTAATAATTTTTTCGTGTGTTGCTTCCTACAGCGGAGTACATTGCTGTTGCTGCTGCTGCTGTTGGACCTTTCGTATAAACGGGTATCGCAAGACTCGCATTCTCGTAAATTGTGATACTTCGTATTTGGTGTTCCTTCTAAAATCGAAGAAGGGGCTGGCCATCCCCCTCTTTCCAAGAATTTCAAACGTGTCGCAACACGTTTACACATACATACATACGTTTATACAAACATACGTTTATACATACGTTCATACATACGTTTATACATACGTTTATACATACATGCGTTTATACATACGTTTATGCATACGTTTATACATACGTTTTTTACATACGTTTATACGTACATACGTTTATACATACGTTTTTACATACGTTTATATGTAAATACGTTTTTTTTTTTTACATACGTTTATACGTACGTTCATACATACGTTTATACATACGTTTATATATTACAAAGGAAGGGAAAGGAAAAGAAATCTAAAACGTATTTAAAAAAAAATCTCATATTTTATTCTTTAAACTTGATACATTTTTTTTTGGCGTTGTGATCACCAGTTATGTATTTTAAATACATTTTGTAACGCACAATTCTTAATA
>NW_017300330.1:7177-8472 GCF_001594075.2 Trachymyrmex cornetzi
CGCAGCATTGATAATTTATTGATCTCGTTTAACGCAACGTGAGGCATCCGCCACTGTACTTTAAATAATTCAATTTCAGACTCCGTCACGGGATTTCCCACCAAGCAATTGTTGTCGTTGAGCGCTCGTGTCAAAATCAATTCGTGGCGAACGTTGACGATCAGGCGTTTGTAATCTTCGCAAAAGCCCAATAGCATGCTGAGCGGCACGCAAAAATTAAAATGTCCTTCCTCCGTGTCGGATCTAGTGTTCCATCCAGCGTTGAGCGCAATCAAAGCTTTATCGTACGTCAGCGACACCTAATTCTTGAGCGTGCTAGTTATGCATACGTTTCTGCTGCGGTCAATCTCCACGCCGTTGAGTGCATATCGAATTTCATCAAACATAAACTCCACGCAATTATTTACAAGCGTCGTTGGCGTCTGATCGTTTCTCTTTTTCACCGTCAATCTTCCTCCGACGTAAAGAAAACTTTCGCACGGCAACGTGTACAAATCCTGTTGCTGTATTTGTATTCGTATTTCATCGTTGTATCCGAAAGTTGTATTGGCGAACGGGTTGTACGTGTGAGTCTCGATCTTAACGATGCGATTGTCAAAGATCGGCTCACCGGTAATATTCAACATATCAATCATTTCAAAAGTTGCGCACCGCGAATCCCAAAGATTGTAAAAATTTAACGTTCGACGCGCTAAGCTTCTTCTTGCTGATGCAGCCGGATGAGCGAGTGTTATCGAGCTGTGACGTCACCGGCCTTGTAAAGAATTCGTTGTCTCTCTGCGTGCGCTCCGCTCCGTTCAATACAAACATCTCATGCTCCCGTTGTCGATGTCGCTGTCGCACGTGCAATCTGACAGTGATCTCCTCTCCGCGAAAATCGAGCAATCCTCCGTTCTGGTCGACGACGCGTATCGTTAGATCCGTAATGCTCCGTGCAGTGATCGGCAAGTAAATGATCTGTGCGGGCCTTCCCGATATCTTATATCCCGGTGGTACGCTCGGCGAAAATTCGTGTATCGTGTGTGCACCTTTGCCGTTGCTGTATGCACCCGCGGTCACGTTACACTCTACGCGGATAACGTTTACGTTCATTATGTTGATCGACACGTCCGATTCGTGCCATTTTTGCGGTCGCAGTATACGTTTCGACGAGAATCCCAGCAGCGATCCAATGTTGTTGAGCTTGCCAAAGTTTATTCTGTAGGCACATCTAATCTCGCATCTCATCGTATTGTAGTTTGCGCGGATTGTTATCGGATATTCCGCACCCTCGCCATCGTCGGTGTTATAGTCGC
>NW_017300330.1:8533-12126 GCF_001594075.2 Trachymyrmex cornetzi
AAATTCATTTATGTCTCGTACTTCGTACGAACCTTCGGGAATTGTAATTTCTGCGTCGTCTTTGTCGAAATAAAATTTATTGTTTGATTCGTTTACGTTTACGTTCGGTATTGTGTGATAAGTCTCAAAAATCATCATACCGAGTTCGTAATCACCGTCACTCAAATCTATGGCGGGGAAGTAGTTCGCCGCGAGGAGGCTGCTCTTGCCGCTCAGTGTAAGTGTCAATGACATGACGGGAAAAGCGTTCGACCAATAATGAGATTTCACGGCACCTCGTCGAGCTTTTTAAATTCACGAGCGTCGACCGTTCGTAGAAACCACAGGCACATCTGTCCGCAGAAGCTCTGATCATACGTTTGATAGGACGTGCGATTGTTCTCTATCGTCGTAGCACCGTTCCCGAAATATCGCACCAGTTCCTTGGGCGAGCGAAGATTACCAAAGCTATCGAAGTACACGACGCGGTTGTTTCTCTTCGCGTACGCTACCCAGTGAGTACCGGGTCCCGTCGCATCGTCCAGATTCACGATTTCGTTTCGACGCAAGCCGGTCGTCGGTAACGCGTTACGCATGAAAACACCTCTAAAGTACGATACACGCATACGTCTCGCAAGCATGTCCAATTGCACGTTGGTAGTTGCACCGGAGGGCATTTTTATCGTCTCTTTTGGCGTTTTTTTTTTCTTCACTGCTACGCCCTGTCCACGTCCGTATTTGTACGGAGCGAGATACATTCCCCTGTTCCATCGCGCGAAAGTGACGTTGCAGCTCTTCGAGCTGACGTCGCGCGGCTTTGCTATCGTTTACCGCTTTCGCCACACTGGCCGCTCCTCCAATTAAGAATCCGAGCGCACTCAACATTGGCAGAAACGCACCGCCTCGTTTCGCTGTCGGTAGTATCCATTTTTTCGCTATTTTTTTTGGTGTGTTTTTCCTCATTGTCTTCTTCGGTTTCATGCCCATGCCGATCTTGGTTTTGGTTTTCATCGCTGCCCAAACGGCAGCAGCGGCGGCTCTCTCGCTCAAAGCCGAATCTCTGGCGGTGACGCGTCTTAGCGCTTCATCGGCGAGTACCTTGTCTGCCCCGTGTCTATCGGTGAGATCGTTGCTCCGAGAATACGCAATGTCGTGTTCTAGGCACGCCGCGTCTGGCTAATCGCTTCGTCAACCGAGTACCCGGACCGCAAAACTGGTAGCCCGGGATATGTAACTCGAAAGGAAGCGCGTTTATCGCTCGATTCAACAGACTGCCGCCCGAAGCTGACATTCGCTACAGTCCTTTATCTTCGGTGCCGGACCGTGGATGTGCGTTCGTTGCCACGGTTGATTGTAATGCTCGGCGCAGCGACGATATGTTCGAATCTCCGAATCAGCCTTCACATGTCCCGGAAGCTTGTTCCACACGTAGTCGATATAGTCACCGTACATTCGTAACAGTACGATCTTCGGTATATACTGCAACTGCTCGGCGCTCAAATCCAGAATGTCGGAAGGATGACACAGCGCGAGATACATTTTATTGCTGCGCGACTCGCAGATTCACGCGCCTTTAAATAGGCGGTCGAGAGCGCACAGCCCATAGTGCGAGCATGAAATTCTATTGCAACCGCTGGCGATACGCGTCACGAACTGAGACGCGAAATCGCGAATAATGGGAAGCGGCGTGGAGAAGCGCAAGCATGGCAAAATGCTGCCGAATACTATACGCGCGATCATTTGCGGCCCGTCGAATTGCTGTAAAACCAACGTTCTCATAAGCTTACTTGAGAGTCCGAACGGCGTACGTTTCGAGAACGTGTACGTCTACTCGAAATCGTTGCAACAGCCAAAGTATCAATATCTCGAAAATTTGTTTACATCTATCGACGAAATCGGCTACTTTACATTCTCCAACAACAGCGACGTCGTTCCACCGAGCGAGGCGCGTCCAAATTCAATTTTTATCTTTGATGACGTGGCATGCGACAAGCAGAATGCGGTGAGAGAATACTTTTCGATGGGTCGTCATACGAACGTCGACTGCTTCTATCTTTGTCAGACGTACGCGAGGATACCTAAACATCTGATACGCGACAAAGCAAACCTGCTGATCCTGTTCAAACAGGATGGTACCAACTTGAAACATGTTTACAACGATCATGTGAATACCGACATGTCATATGACCAATTTTATGCGTTGTGCCGCGACTGTTGGCAACAAAAATATGGATTCATAATGATAGACAAAGACAGTGCGCTCACAAATGGACGATACAGAAAAGGATTTAACGAGTTCGCGATACCGTAACGTAACCAGTCGTCATCGATAATTGACCAAAGACAAACATGGCAGATGTGCGTGAGCGCGAAAAAATCGTGAGGGAGATCGAGAAGACGAGCGAGAGTCGATCCGCAAGAAACATCGCACTCTGAAGACCGGTAGAATCGAGGAGGGCATCGCGTTAGATAGACATTTTAAACCTCTTATCGAGCCGTTGCGACTTTTCGTCGACAACCCCGGCGAGCGTGCGAAAAAGAGAGAGTCGCGCGACGAAGATGCAGCTTCCGCCCCTAAACGTGAGAGGAAGGAGGAGGAATAAAAGGAGGGAGAAGAAGCGAGCGAGACGTTCGAACCTTCCGCAACTCTGCATAAATCAAGTTATCGATCGCGCGAATCGATAACTTCCACCCCACGTGCCAAAATCGTACCGATGATAGAGTCATTGGAGAACGTTTTCGAAACGACGGAAGACTCGCTAGCGACGAAGGTTCAAAATCAGTTGCAAACGTCGGAAGGTCGAGAGGCGTTACGAGCCAACTTGTGTCCGCTGAGTCAATAGTACGTCCAGGCTATCCTGCGGGGAGCGCAAGATAAAGAGAGCGGTATAGGTCATGTGCACGGCGTTTACCTACACAAGGATGGATTGATGTTTGGCAATAAACGTTTCGACGTGGATGACGCGGACAACATAATTATTGATGCCGTACGATACACCGGTACCCCCGGTCTTTACGAGTTGATTTTTAAGAGAATTCCCGACGATGCCCTCTACACGGAAGACGATATGCACAAGTACAAGAGCATGCGGTTGATGACGAATGCGCATAAACACAAGCATCATTCGC
This sequence comes from Trachymyrmex cornetzi, assembly GCF_001594075.2. NCBI lineage: Eukaryota > Metazoa > Arthropoda > Insecta > Hymenoptera > Formicidae > Trachymyrmex > Trachymyrmex cornetzi. The sequence continues at coordinate 11,642 of NW_017300330.1, forward strand.
AAGGTCGATTATTGAGCAACAGGGGATACAAGTACAAATACATAATCGCGCCGTTGATGCTGGTCACACTCAAGAAACAGAGTAAGAAATCTGGAAAAGGATTACCTCACACAATGACGCTAAACGACAACGCGATTGATTACGTGCACTGGGACGATCCCAACGAGCTGGTGGATCGTCTACGATTGCTCGACGCTTCGCACCAACCGGGCAACAACGCTCACGACAACGAGATGCTGTCGATCATCGAGGAACTCCGCGAAGCCGGTCTTATTATAAATTAAATCGTGTATCAATGAAACGAGGCTGTCGAGTGATAACAGCGAGAAAAAATACATTATTTTCTGGTGTATTACGCGCTGAATTATGAAAAAGAGATACGATGAAAACAAAAAAGTTAGCTCCGAGAGACGTCGACTCGTTGAGGAATTGCACGCTCCTGCAAAAAGAAATTTTCCGCGAAGGCGCGTCATAGTCCGGGGATA
>NW_017300330.1:12256-14075 GCF_001594075.2 Trachymyrmex cornetzi
GCGAGACGGCTGACGCTATCGCTGAGATCGTTCGAGCGAGTGGAAGATCTCCGAAAAATTTACAAACGGATAGGGGGAAGGAATTTTACAACGCCGATGTGCAGAAAATCTTGAAAAAACATGACGTTAATCACTATTCCACGTATTCGACGTTAAAAGCGTCAGTGATCGAGCAGTTCAATCGCACGCTCAAGAACGATATGTGGAACATGTTTACGCTCAACGGCAATTACAAGTGGGTCGACGAGCTGCTGCGTCTCGTGTCAAATTACAACGCGCGCAAGCATCGCACCATCGGCATGCGACCCGCCGACGTAACTCCCGCGATCGCCGAAAGACTCTTGGGCACAGTGTACAGCGTGATAAAGATCGCGGGTCCGGCAAAATTCAAAGTAGGCGATTCGGTACGCGTGAGCAAATTCAAGACGGTTTTTGAGAAGGGTTACACGCCGAATTGGACCACCGAGGTTTTTACGATCGTTAAAGTGCAGCGTACCCATCCCGTAACTTATTTACTCGAGGACTATCGCGGAAAATTCGTCGCTGGAGCGTTCTACGAGCACGAGTTGCATCGCGCTATTCATCCGGATATGTATCTCGTGGAAAAAGTACTGCGCAGGAAGGGAGGCAAGGTGTACGTCAAGTGGCTGGGATTCGATGGATCGCACAATTCATGGATACATAAAAACAATGTGATTTGATACAATTTTGATTCATGTATTTTTTTTATTCTACATATAAAAAATATATATCTACATAAGGATATAAACGTGAAAATATTTTTTATTATCCTTTTTATCTTCGTTTTGGTGTATACAGATATAAAATACTTATAAATGTACGATATATGAAATGAAAAATAGTAATACATAATAAATGGTGCAACATAAAACATAATAGTAATACTTATATAAACGTAAAACTAATATAGTACATAAGAAAATGGTTAATACATGAATTGAAAATAATAATGCATAATAAATGGTACTACATAAAACTTAATAGTAATACTTATATAAACGTAAAAAACATACACGACGTGTAAAATTATAATAATAGTACATAATAGTATAACATAAATGTCAATGCATATATTACAAAGGTATCCGCCAATGTCCCCATGGTAACGTCTCCGTCGTGTTCGGTACGATGTATCGTTTGTCGTCGTATGGACTCAGAGCGATTTTCGTCTCGGATATCGTGTATACCTCGTGTAATTTTGATCGTATACACGACTGACGACGAGTCATTTCAATTTCATCGTTTAAACATCGGGTGTAATCATCAAACGTTATCATTCGCGCTACGACGTTATTCTTTACGCCTTTCGCCTTTTTTCTATCCTTTTTACCGTCCACCTTCAATGCGTACATCTTCGCTCTGAGTCCGACGAATTCTGTCATTATCATACCGTTATTCTCATCCTTCATCAGATCGGGTACTTTTTTATTCGCGAGAGACATACCGTACGCGTTGTCCGCCGGATAATCGCTCGTGTCGAATCTAGCGATATCGCGTTTCATCGTCTCGTAAATGTCCTTGCACTCGACGTGGTATATAAGACTGTCCGTGTCGGTGTACATGATTTTCCATTTGTCGCGAAACAGTGGTAACATGTAGTTGTAGTGAAATTCGTACAAGCAGACTTTCGATATGTCGAGTATACACATACCCACGTAAATCGGCTTGTTGAACTTCACCTCGAGTTTACGCAGTTCGACGGCGATTAAATTTTCCGCAAAGACGCTGGCTATGGAAATTCGGTTTTGCGATCATTGCCTCCGCGCCGTACCGTCCGTCCCATTTTGTTAATAATTTT
>NW_017300330.1:14372-16241 GCF_001594075.2 Trachymyrmex cornetzi
CAGAAAGGTAGGTCAACATGCTCGTCGTGCAGACGCTCCGGATATTCTAAGTCAACCTCGAGAATGTAACCGGTGGGTGAATCCGGAGCGATAGCGCTCACGTCAAAGTTCGCAACGTCTTTGACCCATCGAAATTCGGCGTATGGCAATAGTTGACACATCGCCCATCCATACAAATTATTCACGTACATCAAGTACGACGACGGTTCCGATGAATCGTACGAACGCATATATTTGTTATTAGCCTGCGCGTATCTGCCGGAACATTGACTGAGGCCACCGCGTATACCGCGCTCGATGAACATGACCATATCAATGTCGGTGAGCAATTCAAATCTTATGCGCGTATGCTTTAGCATAGCGTCCCACGTGAAACCTGATAATGTATAATAATGCGCGGGATCGAGACCGTAACTCGCGATACAACTTTCGCGGAAATTTTCGAAAATGTCGGCTAATAACAATACATCGGTTTTCAAGTACAGATCGCTGTACTCATCGAGCGTTCGGATGGAGAATCGCTGCCATACGTACGGCGTGAGCGTAATCGCTCTCGGATACTGTATCGCGCGTTAACGAACTGTAAAATGATTCGCGCGATGTAACTCGGTTTCTTCTAACTTTTCGATACAGTCAATGTATTCATATGGAAATACACCTTTACGCGTGAGAAGATCGAAATCTTTCATGCTAAGATTAAAAAATTTTGACCTTGTAATTTTTAATTTGTCTTTATCGAGGTACGACGCCAACTTATCAAGGCTTGCACTTAGAAATTTGAAAGAATCAATGAATCTTAATTTTATACAATTTTTCTGAAAATAATTTGTATTTTTATCTTTGGTGCTATCGACATGTTTCGTGAACGAAATATATTTTTCTTTCGTAATCGGTAATACATCTACTTGTCCGTCGTACGCGGTAGCTATTTCTTTAATTATAAAGTGCGCGTCGTACCCCGATAAATTATGAAATACAATCGGAATATACAGCGAAGTTTTATAATTTAAATTGCAATTTGAATGCGCGGGACCCCTGTAACGACCGGTTAAATGGCAATGATCGCGGACCCGTGTATCGTCCGGTGCGAACGGTTTCTCACAAATATGACAACGCATCGCGCTACGATATGTCTCCCATTGCTGCTTCGATAATGCCTCCATGGGCACGTTGGCGGATACAATATCTTTGACGCGATGCCCTAAACTTCTGAGTTCCTCGGTGAACCATGCGACGCAATCGTTACCGCGACGAAAACGATATTTCGACAACGCGTCATCGTACGAGCAACGCACGTAGTAGCCCACACTACATACCTCATGCTGTTGGTATGTGTACGATGACGCATCTTCTTTGTCGGGCTCCGTCTTCCGTAGGACGCATTCCAGGTCGGCGTAGACGATGATTGGATTGCATTCCTTATTGCGGTGGTTGTTGAATTCGAGCCACCTGTCGTCCTCGCTCGGTAGGCGGATGGCGCAGTCGTTGATTTTCTCACAGTTTATTGTGTGCGACTGCAACCTTTCTCTCGACCCAAAATAGTGAAGGCACCTGTAAATAAAAAATAAAAAGTTATAACTATTACCATTATTTTTATTAGTAAAATGGAAAATAATATTTTTGTATGTGTGTACTTACCGATCGCAGAAAAATTTCTTGTGCTCCTTTTTCGAGAGTTGCGAGCTCACGAGACGGGACAAGTTCTTGATCCATGCGAAATGGCCCACATTATCGTCGCGTGGATCTTGCAGGTACAAGAGATTGATATGCTTCTCCTTCTTATCGCTGGTGAGCCGTAGAGGAAGGATCTGTTTGTTTTCGATGCCGTACACGTTGATCGATATGTCGTTCAATTGTTCGAATTTTTGA
>NW_017300330.1:16265-16545 GCF_001594075.2 Trachymyrmex cornetzi
CGAGATTTAACACTGCAGTGTAATGTGGATACGATGATTCCCGATACACATGTTCTTCAGCCGGATATAGAGCGGCGACCACCGACCATGCGAAGCATGCATTGTCCGTCGTACGCACACTGATCACCGCTCGTTTCGTCGCTATTTCCCGCGGCACTTCTATGTGACATCCCGCGCGCATGGGATTTAGTTTGTTTACACTAACAGTCACATTGAGGATTCGCGATAGCGCCCACCCGCTGTCGCGTTCTTGGAACTCTTCGAGCGATGTCAACGTGGG
>NW_017300330.1:16665-24512 GCF_001594075.2 Trachymyrmex cornetzi
CACGCTATCGTGTCTTTCTACTGCGTCTTGCACGCGCTCGAGCACTATTTCTCTCGCGTCTTCCGAAAACCGCCGCGGCTCGATGTGATTAAAATTTATGACAGCACCCGTCAATATGCGGCTCTCGAACGCGGCGTCGATCTCTCTCCAGACGAGAGATTGCTCGTTGCCACTCGCGTATTCGTCACTCGCGTGCCCACCACCAACGCGCACGAAACGTCGCTCCAATTGCGATTTTGCACCCGCGAGTCGCGCGATCCTCGCCACCACGGATTGTCTATGTCCAACAGCGAGGCGCAGACGGTTGGCACGACAAAGTTCTTCGAGACGCTCGATGCACTCGTCGCATCGTTGCAGCCACGCGAAACAGAGCAGCCACTCAACCAGAGTAGCGACCTGGCCGCACTGCTCCAGCAGTTCGCGTTCCACTCGCTCGTGGTTTTCCATGTTTCATTCACTATATTATTCACAATACTGTTCACAATACTGTTCAAATAATTTTAATTTGTGCACTTGGGTTAGCCACACTTTTCGCACCGCTCTTATTGCGACTGATTCGACAGTTTCTCAAGGCACCAACTGAATTGTCGAGCCCTTATGATCTATATATATTTCGTCATGTCCAGTGGACTCCACGATTTCTCCGTTTCGTGAAAATTCCGACAAAAAATAGTCGTTAGGACAAAGCACAAACATAAAACTCGAACGTCACCGATCGGCGAGCATGACAATAATCAAGAAACGTGTCATTAGAAATCTTCCCAACGATATTGGAAACATAAGCAAAAACATAGATCCTCAGAATCGTCAGATCCATGGCAATAAATTTAATGGCAAACCATGTAGAGAAAATCATATTTCCAAACGCGTAAAAGCAAGTTGAAGGGCGTTTTCTCGTCAAACAACGGGAAGTTGGTAAAATAAAATATGGGATCACAAAGCGTAGCTTTTAATTTTTAGATTGTCGATCGTAGAATTTAAGTAAATATTATCTAGACGAGAGGACGCATGTTCAAGTAATAAAAGAGAAATCGTTGACAAAAAAAATGGGGGTGCATTCGACTCGGAGTATTCGCCTTTGTGTGGATACCTGCACATCCTGCATTCCACATTTACTGTAGAAGAGTTATGTTTTTTTGTTTAACAGCCGAAATATCGGCGCTTCTCTTAGCGCGTCACGACATATCACCGATCTGACAATGTACATAAACAGTGTACAAAGCTTTTTTCGTTTAATCGTAAACTTCGATTACGAACGATAAGACATGGATAGAGTAAAAGAATATATACGTCGAAAATCGATCGAGCGCAAGGGGTACCGTCCCTTACAGCAAGGTCCGCCAAGTCCCCCACCACAATCGAAGGAAAACCCGAGATATTAGGAATGTCCCAACGAAAAAGCATTAAAGTCACCAACGAGTTCCTCATCATCAGCACAATCAAAATATAAGCCATAAGGTATTGCATTTACGGTGAAATGCATATTATTCTGAAAAAGCGAATAGTGATCAAAAAGTTTTTTTATTCTCTTTTTTCCAGCAACCGCTGCTGATCGCAAAAGAATATTATAAAATGAGAAAAATCGGTGTAATAAGATGTGAATAAAAATAAATTCATTCGCATCGCTATATATGTACTTTATTTTACTACCCGTCCGTCATATCCTTTGCCCTAGTAAAATAAAAAGAAAAGAACAGCATATTGTGAAAACTAAGTCATAAAAAAGACAAAAGGAAAAAAGGTTGTCGTACTTTTATGGGCGGGTAGCGGCGGCCCACGGCGACAGCGGCGGCGGCGGCCCGCAATGCATTTTTGGGGTGGTCGCAGGGTCGCGACAGCGACCGGGGGGACCTTCTCCGCGCTCTAGCCACATAGAGTTAGAACTCGCCTACTATACCTATTCTAAATAATTATGAAATTTGGTTGTATTTAGGTATTTAAAATAATTAATAAATATTGTTTCTACAGAAAAATTACATTACGCTATATCTTGGTCTAAAAACGGTTGGAGCGTATACCCTTTGTAACACTTTTCGTTCTATAACTATTTGTTTTTTGTTCATGGCAATATTTTCTTTTTTTGTGATGTTTTTTGTTGTCTTGTACGTGACTGCAGTCCCCAAAATTTTACTGCCATTCCGCATAACGTCATACCCCCACCACCGAAGAATCCCCGCGCTACGCATCCCCTCGCCTACGAGTATCCCCCGCACCCCGCGCTCCCCTCTAGCCCCATGGCTTAGAACCGGCCCAGTATACCTACTAACGCGCGATCTAACCAAAACCCTATTATCATTAGAATAAAGTACAAATTACACAATCGGCACGTAATAGTGATTTCGCAATGGCACGTGAGCGAAAACATCCCCTTGCCGCGAGGGGTCACGAAATAAACAGTATATAAAGCAGAGCGTCTAAAGACAAGTCTCCTCATTTTCTTCCTAAATTCTCCTACGGTAAGCACTCCTAGCGCTTTAAGTAGCGCTCTGGACCTTCCGCATATCCTGCGCAAACCTGCCCTGATCGTGCGCCAACCACGGCGTCTGACGGGCTACCTCCTCTCCCTGTTTCGACAGCGCTGGTCATAAGCGACGTCGAAGCAAAATCTCTGCGGAACTCTAAACGAGCGCCTTTCTCGGCGTCGAGGCCTCCGCACTCCCACCCCTCCTTTTTTCCAAAACGCCATTCTCACAACGTTTCTTTTGGGCATAGATGCCATTAAAGAAGCGACCGCGCGGCAAACGAGGGGGCTGGCGCGTCCACTTGAAGAAGCTCCAGCGGGAGCTCCTCAGCGGAGGGAAGTTTAACCCTTCCATTGGAAGGAGGACTGGGAGGGAGCCGAAAGGGTCACCGCCGTCGCGCCGACTCCACTGTCCGGAACCGCGGACACCAAATTCCGCTCGCTCGAAACCGAGTCTAAACTCACTGCCATCACGCCTCCACCGCCGCAACCGAGGCCTTCTTCGTCTCCACCATACGTGGCGCCCACCCGCAAGGCCACCAGGCCTATAGTAATAACATCAAAGCCTCGCGTCACTAACCAATCACCGTGTACGTTCAACATTAAAATAATAGAGTCATAATTATTTCTATTACATTTCTTTGCCCTTAAGGCCTTCCTACATCCTTCCCTGTTCTTCCAGACCTATCGGAGAGCATAGATAGAGAGACATGCGAGATGAAGCTAACTGACGCATCCTCTAAACTCTCCATATTATTTTGTCGGAAGAGCATGGAGGGTTAATCATTTAAATCTCTCGTAATTAAGTATTATATCTCCGAATTTCGTGTTCGCTTCTGAGCACTGGTGACAGCTGCCGATTCCCAAGACTGAAAAACGCGTCAAAACACCGCGTAGAAGCCAAGGCTTCGCCCCGCGCGCCCCGCTCCGCGTTCACGTTCCCACCAAGTTATGCCGCGTCTCGTAACCGCGAAAGTCTCGTGCTCAGGACGTAACACTATATCTTCTAGACCTTTTATAATAGTGATAATTTTGGCAGGATGTCAATTACCGTTACCATTTTTATGGCATATTTAATATAATATTAAAATTCGCACGTGAGGAAATATGTTCATAAAACATTGCTAAAAATCATCTCTTAAATGAATCAAATAAATGAATCGATAGAATGATTTTCTTGTGGTATAGTGGTTACGAAGGGATACCTATATTTAATAATAATATAATACGTGCGTTATTGTAATTTTTTATATGTTGACTGCAAAAGTGTCTCGGGTACCAACTGTTCGAGATGATCAGAACCCGAGAATAGTGATATTTTAAAGAATTACTTATTTTTATAGTTAAAAATTTATTTTATGTTTAAAATCTAACAGTTTTATATTTTTCTATTTCTTTCAACAATTTTAACTATTAATCCCACTAATACGTACCCATTTGATTTATGTCGAATCTTAAATTTGAGCTACGTATTTTTAATTAAATTCATGTATTTACAGGATAACATTGATAAAAAATATAAATCATTTTGATAAAATTATTTATATACATATTCGTATCACAGTTTTGTTAAAACAATCACAAAAGATAAGCAATTTATTTGTATAAAATGTGAATTTATTTATTTAATAATTTCGATGTAAACAAATGAGCATTGTACCTATATTTATCATATATTACTAAAGTCTTATTGTGATGAAAACAGTGCAGTTACGAGTATTATTACTAATAATGGAACATTTACTAAAATTAAGAAAGCGATAAAATAAAAATTGAAACATAATAATATGAGATTGATGTGTATACACTTCGTTACCTGTTAATAATCCATATCATTCACAAACGTTTTGATTCTTGGTGCTGATTTTCTTCAGTGTAAATTCCTTTACAAGTAATCATTTACTGTACGTTGTAAAACCGCCGTTGATTTTTCTTAATAATATAATTGAAAGTATAGGAGAACGATATTTAAGTATAAGAAAAAGCTACGAAAATTGTATTCCAAAACATATCACTGAATTAATTTTGCTACTTAACTTTAAAATATAATTTAACTGTCATTGATTCATTGGCAAAATTATTACCTCCGAGAAATACTTACAAAAGTAGCCTCGGAGACTCTGTTAGTGAAGATTGCAGCGTAGTTCGCGTAATAGTACTGATCTTGCAAAGTTGGATCATCAAAAACTTCATTAGTAATCCTAATGCAAAATATAAGACTGAGACGAACAAGGTGATGATCTACATGGTCATTACCAATGTCATCGTCACTATATTGTTACACCATTCTTTCATGCAATCGTTGCATGTTGGTATGAGGATACATATCGCCTGCAGTTCTCTTCTCTATCGGAAGGTAATAATGTGAATTATATAACTAGTGAGTAGAGAATGTTACCTTAAAAAAAAATAACGCTTCACTGTTACAAGTTATTCATTTTAAAAAGTAACGTGTTACTGTTACCTTTACTTAAAAAAGTAACGAACTGTTATTTTTCGGGAAATTGTTGTGTTTAGCTCTCTCACGTTCCAAATTGATAAAATTAAGCTTATTTGACGCGTTTTTGCACAAAAAAATGACCGAATGCGGCAAAAACAATCGTCGAGAGTTATATTCAACAATTACCAAATTTAATTTAAACATTAATGTGATTATTAAAAATGTATTTTAAAATTCAATACTGAAAATCCGTAGTAAGAAGGGAAAATCGGGGCACCATGAATCGGAGGGTACCATGGATCATCGACTGTTTAACATAATCTGGAACGTTTGAATTAATACTACTGATACAATACGACTATTACTTCGTTGCCTATACTTTATAGCAGTAATAGATGGCAGTGAATAAATTCCATTGTATCGAAAAGCATCGATTATTAATGGTTTTCGTAATGCACGCACACGAACGCACGCACGCACACAATAATAACTTTTTAACTTCATAAAAATGTTTTAATATTGTTTTTAATAGGAGAAGATACATGTATGGAAATAAGATGCAAGTTTTGCGCATTTTTTCTCATCTTACTACAATTAATAATCTAACATTTATTTTTTATAGTTTTCTATTAAATGTATAATTAAATGTATAACTGGGTTACCATATGTCATACATTAAATATTCATAATGAAATGAGAAAGTATATGTATTTAAAGGGCAGTTTATACTTCTAAGCAATTAATTTTATTTTATCATAATAAATTTTTTATCTTATATTAATGATTATTTCTCATCTCTGTTTTCTCGTAATTTTCTATTGTATTATTTAATAATTATTAGTTGTAATTATATTTTATTGTATTAGTAATTATTCTGAGAATGTGTAAGTAAACTGAAAATATTTTTCAATTTTCAAATTTCGTCAACGTTATTTCTTTCATAATCCAATTATTTTATGTGTGACTTGTGGTACCTCGGTTATGGGACACCATGGATTATTTCTTAAAAAATGTGTTTTTATTTTTTTCTTAAAAATGAATAAATATTTACTAAATATACTTATTAACCTTTGAACACCACCGTGGGTTACGGTAACCCAGTCCGTTTGAAAAAACGCGTTGCGTTTATGAACGATCAGAAGTGTGGAGTGGGAACAAGGGGGGGAAAAAACTTTCGCATCCCTGCTACATATTCCCCGCCTGCAACCACAGCGTGCACGAACCAGTCAAGATAGAACGCCATGAACTTACTGTGTGGTAGGGATGGGCGATGTTTCATTGATTATACAAAAATCGATGTTTTTGCCCATCTAATAGGATGGACAAAGACATCCATTTTTGTATAATCAATGAAACATCGCCCATCCCTACTGTGTGGGTTACGCTCACTCTGTGCGGTTGACGTTTTTTATTTCGAAATCAAATTGTAAGTAAATATACGAACAAGATTGCGAATTCAAATCGAAGAATTCATGAAACACACAGACATTCAAGAAAATCACGATCCACGCGATATATTAGCTGTAAACAAAATAGAAAAAGAAAGAAGATGTTCATTCTGTCCAGGGGCTTTAGATAGGAAAACTTATTACATATGCTTGCAGTGCCAACAGACAATGTGTAGGGAAGATGTCGCAAAAATTTGTTTCGCCTGTTCGACGCAAATCAATGAATAATTTTATTTGTATATTTAGATGTCATATAATAAAGACTTTTGCACTAACTTTATCGTATTACTTGAAAATCACCCAAATTCAACCTCATCGAATAAATATATTTTTTAGGATAATTCGTAATGATGTATTTTTTTTCTTAAAATACAGCTTAATATGTTTCAATTTCTATAAATTAAAACCTTGTATCATTTTTTTTGAAAAATAACTAATTTATTTAAAAAACAATAAATTTTTTTTTAATTTTGAAATTTCTTTCTTCTTTTTTTTCAAAACATCTTGGTTTTCGGAAGTTTTATGATTATCTTATCTATATATTCTTTTTCCGTGCTGTCTGTTGTATCGATTAAAAAGAAAAAGAAGTTAAAATTGATACATTAGATCCCGAGATAAAAGTAAAAGAAGACTCTAGAGTTATCGTAACCCATGTGTGGTGAAATCAGTTGGCGAAAATAGTGTGGTGTTCAAGGGTTAAATAATAAGTAATAATAAGGCTCCACAAGTATAAAACAATTTAGAATAAATGAAGGACGAAGTGCCAGTAATGTAACAAAAAATTTTAATTTAACACAAAAATAATTACACATACGTTTCGACACCAATTGAGTAATTCTCAATGTACGGTAACTAAATTATTATCGAAAATCTATATAGTTAACAATATTCATGTCCTGTGTTATAATGTTGCCAGTTAATAAATTAGACATATTTGAAAATTCTCGGCAGGAAAACCGTAATAATCTCACACAAAAAAAATGAATTCTTAAAGAAATGCATAAATGCTTTAATTCCAGAATATTTTATGCTTAGAATAGCGCCAAGAATAAACAATTTCCGATTAACAATAAATTATTCGTAAAATAAAATAAATTTTAGTCTTAGTTCAAAACAAATTTTATTTTAATAAAAGAATATATGTAGTTGCACTCATTCAACACTAAATATGCTTATATTAGCATTATTTTGTCTTCAATAAAACCTTTTGTCTACTTATTTCAAACCCCCAGTATGCTTTTTAGTAACATCAAGATGACAGAAACCAATGCTGCAGTAAGTGACGATAGCTTTGTACCAGGTATGTAAATATGAAACCGGAATTTTTTAATATAGAAAATACACGTTTATTGCAAGAAAATGGTAAAAAATATTTTATTCGAAGTATTGCCCATCGCTAGCTATTATTTTTCCCACCTGTCTGACAATTTGTGGATGCCACGCCAAAAAAATTGTTGCTTTTTTGAGCCAAACCAGTCATCTAGCCATTTTCGTACAT
>NW_017300330.1:24758-30693 GCF_001594075.2 Trachymyrmex cornetzi
ACATTTGTTGTTGGTAGCGTTCAGTATTAACGGTTTCGCCAGGTTTTAGCAGCTCATAATACATCACACCTTTCTATGAAGAAACAGATTTAATAACTAGTATAAAAAATGCGCCTGAAAGAATGACGTTGTTTCCTTACATATACCGATTATTGCAAAGAATATTATTAAAGTCTTGGTAATCTAAAGGCTTAAGATAGATGTTCGTACGGAATATAAGAGATCCGGGTTCAAGATCAGATTTTTCGCAATAAATTTACGATTTAATATAATTTATTTACAGTTTTTCAGCACATTAAGATCTTTTTAATATGATGCCTGATTGAGCATTAAATTATTATTACATACAAAAAAATGAATTCTTAAAGAAATGCATAAATGCTTTAATCAAAGAATATTTTATGCTTAGAATAGCGCCAAGAACACACAATTTCCGATTAACAATAAATTATTTGTAAAATAAAATAAATTTTATTCTTAGTCCAAAACAAATTTTATTTCAATAAAAGAATAAAGTTGCACTCGACACTAAATATGCTTATAAATATTAGCATTATTTTTTCTTCAATAATAACTTTTGTCTACTTATTCCAAACCCCCAGTATGCTTTTAACATCAAGATGATAAAAACCAATGCTGCAGTAAGTGACGATAGCTTTGTAAATAAAGTGCCACATTTATAGAGCATGCCTCCTAATGTGCACGGGGTATAAGTTCCCAAAGAAAAACTGAATCAAACTTGGATTATACCCTCTATTAATATAGCTCAAAGGCAAGTGAAATGCTGAGATCGTTCTATCCATAGACTTATAAGCAAGAAGACTAGAACCAGGAGAGTCAACTCGGCGTAAAAGCGGTAGTGGGGGTGAGGCAAGAAGTGGAAACGAACGACACCCCCCACTCTTGCGCTTCATCCTCTCTGTTGCTCTACATAGTCGGTTTCAATTCGTGACTGCGCATGTCAACGTTGAACGTATTTTGTTTCTGTTTGATTGAATTTTGAACTAAACGTAAACCGTGTAAAAATTTAATCCGATTTACGATGCCCAAGCGAGTGTGCTGTGTTCGAAATTGTGATTTCAATCCTGGAGATAAAGAAAATCGAAAAACAATATTCCAATTTTGTGAGGTATGTATTGCGCGCATCGGTTGTATCACAACCGATGCGCGCATGCGCAAACTTTGGGACGATGCTCAGTGAACTACTGAGCATCGTCCCCAACAGAGTGGGGACGATGCGCAGTGAGCTACTGAGCATCGTCCTCAACAGGGGTTGGGGGTAAGCAGCGAGTGACGCTTTTTGACTCACCCCCACCACGCGAGTTGACTCTCCTGGTTTCTAGTCTTCTTGCTTATAAGATAGACCCAGCATGCCTTACGGTAGAAGTGATGTTGGCAGAACGGTGAGAGACGCAAAACATCGGTGAATCTCTATCCTTCTCTGCGCGCGCATATTAACAGTAATGGCGAATGAGTATATATATGATGCACACATATTTAATCTTTAATACATCGCGTTGGTGTTGCACAGCAATACTGGGATTCCGAAAGAAGTCATAAAGGTTAAATTTACTTAATAAACAGAATAACAAAATTTTTTTGATAGATTAAAAGCATTGACATAATTGTTACTCTTTTTAAGTCTTAATTATCTGTTTTTAACATATTTTGTTCAAAAAATTTTCATCGGAATGAAGACATGCAAAGCATGTGGCTATTATAAAAATGTGGCTAACGAAAAAGAAAATGTATCATTTCACACGTAAGTAATTAGTAAAGCATTGTAATTTGTGATATATATGTATATAGGTTATAATATGTATTATATTATCGTATTCTACAAATAATTGTGAAATTATAGTTTTCCACAGAATGAAGTTCTTTGACAAAAATGGATTGAAGAAATAGGGTTAAAAAAAGTTTTAACTAATAGCGTATTTCACTGGTTGCACTGGTGCGCACTCAGTGCACATTAAGGCTGTTAAGGAAATAAATGTCAAACAAGATCATACAATTGTAATAAATTAAAAACTCTAAATTGTTATTTATGCCTTTTATTAAAGATTTCATAATAGTACAGTAATCATAATAGTAATCATAATAGTACAGCAATGTACTTCGAAAACTTTATCTTATTGATTTTTGAATTGAATAAGTTTAGTATATTTTGATCTTATTCTAATAATTATATCTTTTCTTGCTAATCCTTCATTATACAAGCGAAGATTAAAATATTTTGTAAGAATTATTCTTAGCAATTGACCTCTATGATCAACTAAAGTATTTTGATCAAATAAATGATCATTGTTAAAAACATGTGAAGGAATTATATGCATCGCTTTTAGAAGTAATTTTTGAATAATATTTTTTGTATGAAATACATTATCACATGTTCTAAAAACTTTTTCGCCTATAAGACAAGTTGTGATAACGTCTTTTGATGCGGAAGTTAGACCGCCTCTACATTTTCTTTTTTGTAAATAAGATAAAGTTTCATCACAAGTCAAACAAGATAAACATATTTGACATTTTATTTTCTTTGTTATAGATTTAACAATAAATCCGGCTATATAACTAACCACATCTTCAATATAATCACTACATAGCCATTCGTTGTGAAAATCATGATAATAATTGTGATCGCTCTTGACTATAACAGAATCTTGCTTCTCGGTATAATCATGTGTCAAATTATCTATTATACTTTGTTCACCTGTATTATTAGTTAATGCTGTAGTGGATATATTTAAGACAACCGTTTCATCTATTATTGTACTATTTGCAGATTTAGATATATCTACATCCGCGTGAACCAGGAGCCGTTTGTAAGCTGCTATAAACTGATTTGCTGTCGGATTAGTATTAAATCCTCCACGACTCCGTATGGCACTAAAAAATGTTTCTACATGATCCTGAGATAATTTGTACGTCATAAGATATTTGATGTTATGATCCTGAAATAAACTTTTGGAAATCTCTAATATGCTTTTTATATCCACAATGAAACCAAAAAAACCCATTTTGCGATTAGATTTAAGAATATATTCATTAGCGTCTTTCAATCCTGTCAAATAGATACAAAAATTGTCTACTTGTTTGCATATCTCGTCATAATTTTCTCTTGTTATACATTGTGCAGATTTATTCTTATAGAAACGATTTCGACCATTTAATAAATCGAAAATATTATTGATTTGAAGACAAAAATTTGTCGTTGCACTACTACCTGCAAATGGCGGGAGTTGTAAATCTTGTTCACAAAATGTTAATGCATTTGCTACGCTGGTGCTTAATACTTGCGCTGCTAGTGACACTTTCATTTTTTCATTATAAAAATTGAGTTGGCGACGGCGAATTTTAGTTGCTGCATGAAGTCCTTCTGTTTCTTGCAACTCAACTAATAATTTAATATATTTCCAATGTATGATTTTACCATCTTTATCCCATAATATTTTCTTGTTATCAAAGGCATTTCGGATAAGTTTGAGCATATGACAAGCATCGAGGAGAACAAAAATTTTATCTTTAGATATTGGGTGATTAAAATAGGTTTTTAAATTTGTAATACTTAAATTACAGCCCATATTATTTAGCATAGAAATATTTGAAGCAGCTCCATCGACAGTAACAGAAATAACATGTACATTAGCTTCATGCAGCACTACAAGACATTGTTTTAATAAATTTGCTCTTTCAGCTCCCGTCATCGAATGTAACAAATAATATACAATAGGTATTTTATAGTGTTCATTTATACATGTCACCAAAAAAACTAATGCATACTTGGCTGGTGGTAACTCGTCTGTATCGATATCTGTTCCTATATCCACAAATCCAACGTACTTTTCACCATTCCAATTTTCATCACGATGTATAGACATTTCATCTATTGTTAGATTAAAGTGTAACATTTTACCTGCCAAGTTAGCTTCATGGATCTTTAATTTTAGAGTATTTATAGCTTGTGTAGTAATACCAGGATTTCCATTTACATTATGATACCATCTTAGAATAATTTCAGGATGTGGTAAGGACTTTATAAATGTTTTTCTTATATAATTATATGCTCTACTAGAATAGAATTGCAAGGTTGTAGCAAATGTTTTTAGTATCTGCGGAAATTCTGTTTTTGTTTTCTTCTTCAACTGACGTTCAAAAATTGCTATACCAGTTTTGGATAATGTACCCTATATATAAAAATGATACACATTTATAAAAAAATTAATTTTTTTCCTATTAGCAAACCTGTATATATGATAAATAATTCAAAAGAACCTTTGTCATTTTTTAAGTATTTATTATATATACAGTGTTTTATTTTATGTGATATCTTGTATATAAAATCTGTTCTTTATGGTTGAACTAATATATACTATATATAATAAGTGAAAATAGACTCAAAAGTATTCAATACAAATAAGAAGATAATAGTTCTTACTAGTATACATTCGTTGTACTTGAAATAAAATAGATATATATTTAAAGTTTAGCGAAAGTGAGAAAGAAAATTTTAGTGTAGTTCTGTGCAATGGTAAAAAATAAACTTATAGTGTTGCCTAGACGTACAAATGTTTATAAATTAATTACTGGCAACAGATTGCTACATTTAGCAAATGATATAATACAGTAGCAAGATAGTAATAAGTAAAGTTTACTCGCCATGTACTCACCATTGATCATATTTAATAATTATTCACTATGTATTGAATAACTTTTGTCAACTTGTTGACAAATTGAGAGTTGAACTTATTATCTATTGTACGAAAATATTGTTATCGAACGAACATTCATTTTATAACAATATTATTAAACAATTGGAAATACATGATATTTCATTTGTATATTAGTACCTTATAATTTCGCATTACACACTTACAGACAAGACTTCGGCGGCACCATCAGATAACAATTGGTTTTTCTTTAAAGTAGTCACCAATTCTTTAAGATTTGTGACTCTTTTTTGTAAGCGACGATTTTTTTTTGTGCCATTTGGAGTTTTTTACGCAACGTATTAATACAGGACATGGCTATGTTCCAGTTACGTTTTGCTTCTCCAGGAGATTGTAAATCACTGATTGTATAATCACCAATATATCTTGGATTTTCCTGACGAGACCATATCTGTTTTGGAGTTTCGGGATATTTCCTATACATATTCATATATATGTATATATATATATATAATTAATAAACTATATGTACTTTTTGCATTTTACATACTTAAATGTATATTCTGATTCCATTTGATGTATATTTTCTTTACATACAGCTGTCTCAGTACACATTGTACTAGATGAAATTATTTCAACATAATTCACATCTTCGATAGCATGATCAATGTTATAACTGGTTACATTTAAGCATCTTGATTCTGTTTTTAATTTCCTGTTAATAATTGTATTTTACATCAATTTATACATTATATAAGTATATACATTTATTCAAATATATATGTGTATATATTTATATAATATTTTATCTATAAGTAACTTATGTAATATAAATCAGAGAGAGAGAGAGAGAGAGAGAGAGAGAGAGAAAGAGGGAAGAAGGAACTGATTTATTTATATATAAACATATATATACAATAATTATTATTTATGTACCTTTAAGAATTTGAACTCTTAAACACAGTTGGTACAGAGCCTGGTTTCAAATGTTTTCGACATTTATTTCCTCCAACGGGATAATAAAAACA
The DNA here is from genome assembly GCF_001594075.2 of Trachymyrmex cornetzi. Taxonomy (NCBI): domain Eukaryota; kingdom Metazoa; phylum Arthropoda; class Insecta; order Hymenoptera; family Formicidae; genus Trachymyrmex; species Trachymyrmex cornetzi. The sequence goes on from NW_017300330.1 coordinate 30,457, forward strand.
ATCTGGAGAAAAGTGTTGGCTGCACAGAACGCTAGTCTTATAGCGTATTTCACTGGTTGCACTGGTGCGCACTCAGTGCACATTAACACTGTTGTACACTATTCTAATCTTAAAAATATAAAAGTGAGATTGAGTGTTTTATCTCAATTGATAAAATGCCCAAAATTTATTTTATCAATAGCACAATAAAATGTATCGAATATTTCACGGTTTAATTCGTTTATATATTTTTATTAA
>NW_017300330.1:31986-34868 GCF_001594075.2 Trachymyrmex cornetzi
GCGGACACTGTCTACGCTGTACCTTCTAGGCGGTTAGGCCCCAAGCGGGTAGGATATGGTATTTATATTTTGTTCGGGGCGGCGTAGCCGCCCTGAACCCAAGCATTACTGTCTATACATCCCACTGTCTACATGGGTTACAAATATTCCAAGCAGACACTGTGTGTGTCTAGGCACTACTACATACGTTTAATTTATTACACATAGTCGGTATGACAGATTTCCTAACCTCCATAGTCGTCAACTTTAACGCTAAATATCTCGGTTCGCGAGGCAGAGCGACACTTTTTTCTGCCAGATTCTTTCGTTTCATGCAAAAACGCGTCGAATGAGCCTAATTTTATCGAAATCGGAGGTGAGGGAGGTATTCTGAATAATTACCCAAAAAAATTTTGTTATTCTGTTTATTAAGTAAATTTAACCTTTATGACTTCTCTCGGAATCCCAGTATTGCTGTGCAACACCAACGCGATGTATTAAAGGTTAGATATGTGTGCATCATATATATACTCATTCGCCATTTACTGTTAATATGCGCGCGCAGAAAAGGATAGAGATTCACCGATGTTTTGCGTCTCTCACCGTTCTGCCAACATCACTTCTACCGTATGGCATGCTAGGTCTATCTTATAAGTCTATGGTTGTACCAACCTCCGTTAGTCATATTGAAAATAAGGATGCAAACAGATGGTCAACCTCGTCACAATGGTAGAGAACGCTGGTTGCATATACAGGCGGATCCGCCGCGACGGATTCATTGCTCATCTCACCTATTTAACTGTGGATAGCAGATCCGCGAATCCGCCGCGAAAAATCCGCCCGCGTGTATAGGCGCCTCTTCGTCACGTCGCAGTGATAAAGTCGGCCGGCTGTACGCGCATCCTCATTTGCAATATAACTGATAGAAACATTAGGACGAGCTGAATATATCATCCACCCGTAAAGATTGAGCCACATTTGAGGTATATTCCACGAATGCAACAGTTTCACTCATAAAACCACCGTCAATCATCGTTCACTACACCCATGCACTTTCAACATTTTGATATTACTGAGGGGCCCTTATACATACTGTTGCCGCCTGCAGGCGAATTTTCAAATTTGTAATTCTTAATTCAAGAATAAATAGTTTATAAATAATGTGATTGAGTTTGTTAGAACCATATAATGATTTTAGAAACAAGAATACAATTTTAAGAATAAAATATACTTTGCATAAATCTATTAGTTATTAAAAATATTTATAATTAAAGAGAACATTTTATACTTAAATGAAAGTAAACAGCATTCAAGAATAAAAATATACGTAAATCAGGAATTAATTTTTTTCTGTACTTATTAGAAAAGAATTCGAGAACGTATGAATAAAAACGCAAAAGATGGAGATCCATATCGTGGATACAAAGTTATAGACCAGGGTCGAAGCCTTTGAAAATTGTAAATAGTAAAAAAAATTTAGAACAGGATGGAACCCATTGGAAAAGGAAGAAAATATAGCAAAAATAAAAGGAAAAATAATTTACGGGCGATCTGAGGTCGGGAAGTGGAAGGGGATGAGTTTTTAAGGGTAAAAAACGGTTTATCGCGATTTCCGGCAAAACTACAAGTCTTATGGAAAAAAGTTAAATGGCAAAGTTGTAGGTAATAAAAAGATGTACAACTTTTGTATTTACACTTTTTTCACATAACCTCAAAATTTATGCGAAAAATTTAAAAAACCGATTTTTTGGTTTTTTATTTTTATTTTCCACAAGAAATTTTTTTTTTCACGAAATTTGGTGAAAATTTACCTTTTTATGTCCCAAACACACTGTAATTTTTTTGATTAAAAATATTTAATTTTTCCCCTTATTTTTATTTAATTTCGAAAAAGCACCCTAATTTTCAATCGAAAATTCTGACGTCAAAATATCTGCTTTTTTAAAAAAGTCAGTGTGCTTTTTGTTCGTTAAAATCTCTACTTTCTGATGGTGTAAAAAAAAATATACATTACTGTGGCAAATTTTCGCAGAAAATGCAAAAAACCGAAAAAACTCGAATTCGAAAAATTGTTTTTTAATCATTATGTAAAATTTTTAGCTATTTATTAAAATTTACACTTTAATTACTCGAAAAACGTAAGATTCGATGCTACATTGATAAACTAAAAAATTGCAAATCGAAATATACTATTATAATTAACAACCAAATAAGTTAATAAAGTTAATACTTTATAAGACATGTACAATATTTTGAGAAAGTTGTAGGATCTTCTTTGAATTATATGCGTCGGTACCTATTGCTCTTTTAAGGTAACTTATATACCTGAATGACCTACGGAAAATACATTAATCTTGTTATTTATAAATAACTCGAATTCTTTTCTAATAAGATTATTATGGTTTTACTACCGAGAATTTTCAAATATGTCTAATTTATTATCTGGCAACATCATAACACAGGACATGAAGAATACTGTTAACTATATAGATTTTCGATAATAATTTAGTTACCGTACATTGAGAATGACCCAATCGGTGTCGAAATGTATGTGTAATTATTTTTATGTGTTAAATTAAAATTTTTTGTTACATTACTAGCTCTTAGCCCTTCATTTATTCTAAATTATTTTATATTTATTGAATTTTAAAATATGCATTATGCTTTAATTATTAAAAAAAATAATACAAAAAATTTTATAGTTAGATGTACTTATTAAATTTGTTGTATATGGAATCAATGAACTAGAAAGACCAATTACTGGCAATACTCTAATGCTTCTTTATTATGCATACACACTCTGCCTTGCCTTACATAATAACAATAAACTCGTCGCCAAAACTCTCGCCGACTAGACTCGCTCGTCGCGCCACTCACGCTCTCGTACACGATAGACGGCGCCC
>NW_017300330.1:34949-41994 GCF_001594075.2 Trachymyrmex cornetzi
GCTGAGTAACGCGCTAACACACCGCCCACCAAGATTACTTCATTAATCTTCTCTTATAGAATCATCTACTACTGGTAATTTACAAAGCTTGGCAATCGCACGTTTAACAACACTAGTGGCCGTGCGTACCGTCGCTACGCGTACTAAATTGTCCATGCCAGGATGAACTTCGGTGACACGTCCAATTTTCCATTTTAACGGCGCAAGGTTATCCTCCTTTAGCAGCACGAGATCGTTGACTTGAAGATTCTCTCGCTGAGTCTTCCACTTGACGCGGCTTTGCAAGTTCGCCACATATTCGGCCGCCCACCGTTTCCAAAAATCTTGAACTGAGCGCTGCACTAACTCCCACCTGTCAAGGCGGTTAATCTTCAAAGTAGCCAGATCCCTGTCTGGAAGGCAAACAAGTGACCCCCCTACAAGGAAGTGCCCGGGTGTCAGGGGTTCCAAATCAGAGGGATCTGAAGATAGGGGTGACAAGGGTCTAGAATTCAGGCAAGCTTCGATCTGCACCAAAACCGTTGCCAGTTCCTCAAAGGTAAATAAGGTGTTGCCCATGACTCGACGGAGATGATATTTACAAGACTTAACTCCTGCTTCCCATAAACCTCCTAAGTGTGGTGAATAAGGGGGAATAAATCTCCATTCTATACCTCTTTCTTGCAATGCGTCTCCAACTTCTCCGTTGATAGATGCGTGGATAAATGTGTAAAGCTCTTGCAGCTCGCGTTTGGCACCTACAAAATTGGTGGCGTTGTCGCTGCAGATCCTCCTTGGCAAGCCTCGACGACCGATGAATCGACGCAGGGTGGCCATGAAGGCGGTTGTGGATAACTCACTTGTAGCTTCGAGGTGAATGGCCTTGGTGGCGAAGCAAACAAACAGCGCTATGTAAGATTTGCACGTTTTCCTTCCTCGTCCTTTGTTGACGAGGGTAATGATTGGGCCGGCAAAATCGACTCCGGTGATTGTGAATGCCCGGGAAGGATGGATTCTTTCGCGGGGCAGCGATCCCATCGCTTGGGTTAGTCCTCTTGGATTGTGTTTAGCGCACCAGACACAGGAACGGCAAACCTGTCGCACTAAATCTCTTGCGTTTAATGGCCAGTAGCGCTGGCGTATTGATGCCAATTGGGGTCCAGCATGCAATAGTGCTCGATGTTCTCTCTCAATCAGTAAGCGTGTGGTCCGGCACTGCACAGGCAGCAGAATGGGATGCTTTCTATCGAAACTCCATGGCGCGGCATGAAGTCGTCTGCCCACCCTGATCAGGCCATGCTCGTCCAGGAACGGGTGTAGCTGAAGTAATGAACTGGATTTGTTTAATTCTCGCTTATTTTGCAGGCATCTACGTTCTTCCGCGAAGTAGACAGACTGTGAGTACTTGAGCACCTCGCGCCTTGCAAACTCCAATTCAAGCACAGTTAAATTAGACAATATTCTGTCCTCACGTCTTTTACGGCAGTTGTGAATAAACCTAATGCAATAGGCAACTGTCCGTTCAATCTTTGTAAACGCCGAACAATCCGTGATAAGCGTGTTGATTGTTTCATTTGAGGCTAATAGTTGAGGTACACTGAGGTTGCAAACTGTAGTGGACCTCTTGGCTTCGACCTCGGCTCTGTATACAGCATCGTCGTTAAATCTCACATTGGAATCTCTACTTGTAACAGGGCATTGATCTGTCAACCAACCAGGACCGTTCCACCATAAGGAATTATCCTTCAACTGAGCCGATGAAGCCCCTCTTGAGATCAAATCTGCGGGATTTTCCAAACCTCTCACATGACTCCAATGAACGGCAGGCAGAATTTCAACAATTTCCGTCACACGATTGGATACGAATGGTTTCCAACGCGATACGTCTCCGCGAAGCCAATATAGCACGACCATGGAATCAGACCATGCATGTATCTCGTCAATTTCAATGTGAGCGGCGTGTTTTACATTGTCGATCAGCTTAGATAGTAGTAATGCGCTGCAAAGTTCTAATCTAGGTATAGATTGCTTCTTTAAAGGGGCTACCCTCACCTTTGAGCACAATAACCTAACCGTCGTTTCTCCGCTAGATTGACTTACCGATCGTATGTATACACATGCGCCATATGCGCTCTCGGACGCATCGCAAAACCCAAACATGGAATATCGACAATTTACAGATGTACCAACAACTAATCTAGGAACGTATAACTCACGATCATCTAGGGAATCCCGAAATTCCCTCCATTTGTCTAGCATTGAATCTGGGAGCGGATCATCCCAGTCCGACTTGATTTCCCAAAGGTTTTGCATCAAGATCTTCGCGGTAGTTAAGATGGGACCTATCAAACCTAAGGGATCAAATATTTTACTAATCGCGGACAGCATCTCGCGCTTTGTAGACACATGACCTATTGTGTTTGTCGTAAACTGCAGCCTGTCTGACCTTGGATTCCATTCAAGTCCTAAAGCTCGAATAGTGTCGTTCGCATTGATCTTACAACTAGAATCAGATTCACGGAGTTCGTGCGGGACTCCATTCAGTGCGCTGTCACAATTGGAGCACCATTTGTGCGCTTCGAACCCTCCCTCTCGCAATAACATAGTTAGTTGCTCCTGCAAAGAACGAGCATCTTCAACTGTACTAGTTCCAGAAATTACATCGTCGACATAGGTATTGTTTAACAAAGCCTGAGACGCAAGAGGGTAGCTCTCTTTACCTTCCTCGTCTAATTGTTTTAAGCAACGAACTGCTAAGTAAGATGCGCACGCTTGGCCTTAAGTAACGGTGTTCAAGCGATAATCCTGTACGGGCTCGTCGGGTGAAAATCTCCATAAAACTCGTTGAAAATCGCGATCGTCTTCCTGAACCAACACTTGACGATACATTTTTTGCAGGTCGGCAGTTAAAGCGATTTTGTATGTACGAAAACGAATAATTATGTCGATCAAGCTATCTTGTAAAACGGGCCCGATTAAGAGAGCGTCATTTAAAGACACGCCCTTGTTGTTTTTAGCGGATGCATCAAATACGACGCGTAATTTTGTACTACTACTAGATTCCTTTAACACTCCATGATGAGGCAGATAAACCGCCCCTTTACAATCGTCGAATGAAGGTTTCAGGACTGTCATGTGATCTAACTCAATATATTCTCGCATAAACTTGACATAACGATCTCGCATAACTTCATTGTTCTTAAGTGTACGCTCCAAATGCATAAGACGCTTCAAAGCTATTTCTCGATTATCGCCAATGGGCAAATTCGCATCACGCATAGGTAATCTTACCATGAATCTACCATCGCCAGTTAGCGTGACAGTTTGCTCAAAATGCTGCTCGCATCTTTTCTCGTCTATCGATAACACCTTTGTTTTATTGCTGCCATAGTCTTCCAATTTCCAGAATCTTTCTAGACATTCCTTTAACCCATCGCAAGATTCCAATGAACAAACTAACGCGCTTGACGTACCTTTATCATTTATCGAATCCCTGCAGGCCGTTAGCGGAACGGACCCTGCTATGATCCATCCAAGTTTCGTATTTTGTAAAATTAGCTGATCTTGGCCAAGCTCGATTTTACCCGCGACAATCATATCAAAGAAATATTCCGCCCCTAGCAACATGTCTATTGGACCGTTATTGTGAAATTCTGGATCCGCCAAAACAATATTACCCGGTATCGGCAACTTGTCGCGATCTATCCTCATAGATGGCAAATTCTTAGTGATCTTGGGCACGATCAAACACTGAACATTAACCTCGAAATTGGAATACTTTGACAGCACGTGAACTTCGCAAACACTATGAATCCTGTTTTCAATTTCGTTTAAACCGATCACAGTCTCAAAGGCTCTGCTGCCCTTTAGCCCTAGCTTATTACACGCAGCCTGAGTGATAAAATTAGCCTCGCTAGCGCTATCAAGTAGTACGCGAATCGGAAATCGTGTGCCGTTGCATCGCGTTGCCTCTAGCCTTGCAGTGGCCATGAGAATTTGTCTCCTTTTTACCTTATGGTATGCGTATTTACCAGAATTCAGAGAAGCCGTCAGAGAGCTCGTCTTTTGATTCGCAGCACCCTTGTTCGCAAACTGTGATTTAGAGTGTCCATGAGAGCCCTTGCTACGCTGCTCCTTTTCCTTGCAAGATCTTTCGGCCTTATTCACCGAACGTGATTCAATACGTTCTAAAATAAGGCTTCTATTTTTTAGGAATTCCAGCATGTCATTTAACGTCACTGTCTCGCTGGACTTCGTTTCCTCTTCCCATGCTCGAAGTGTCTTTACATCGAATTTGTCTTCCATCATATGCATGATTAGGTCATCCCAAGTATCAGTAGGCAGACCTAGAATCTTTAGCATGCGTAGGTGCCTGGAAGTATAATCGATTAACTCGCGAAGAGCCTTCACTGACTCTTTAGTTACGACGGGCATTGTGAACAAACATTCGATGTGTTTTTTCTTGAGCGATCTAGGATCGTCATATCTATTTAGCAATAATTCCCATGCCGTCGAATAATTTTGACCCGTAAGCTCGATGGACTCGATAATTTTTGCGGCATCCCCAGATATGGACGAAATTAAATATTGAAATTTCTCGACATCAGATAATTGCGTCCTGACGTGTATGATAGAACGGAAACTTTCAGAGAAAGCCTTCCAATCCTCGATTTTGCCATCAAATTTCGGTAGTTTGATGGTAGGCAACTTTACTCTAGTATCTAAGCCAGTCATGCTTGCGTTATTTGCCACGCGATCAAGTATGTCGGTCTGTCGCGCGAGAATGGCTGACAATGCCTCGTTATTACTACGCGGTGTCATGGCGTCCGCGCCTTCGTGCTGCGCATCGCGACGCATTTGCTGTATAAGCTCGCTTTGCTGTTGCAACAACTGAGTGACCGCATCCGAATCTTGCGGTCCTGCGTTCGACGCTGACATTTGTTTTATGCATCGTTTTAAAAGGGATTTTACCTCGAAATACCTTTCCTCGAAGTATTCTTGTTCTAGTGCGTCCTCGTCTGTGAACTCGCCTTCTTTCTCGATCAATTGCTTTTGTATGGACTCAAACTCGTTGTATGCCTCTTCTAGCTTCTCCAACCTTGCCTCTGCTTGCTCCTTGTCCAATTCGAGGCCTGATTGATCACTAGCTTGTGTTAATCTCGTCCGCAGTTTTGTCAACTTCGCCTTTGCATAGCCTCGTGCTCGGCGTAGGTCAACAATCTCCGACATCTTGAAATCGTCTCGCTGTCGTAACCTTGCTGTTTCTTGATTTCGATATGCATAAATGCTTTTATAAAAGTCTAGTGAAAAACATTATTTTGTATATTATCAAGTGGTATTTCTATTTATAGATATATTACAAGTATATTAATATATTTTGTATATTATCAAGTAGCCTAGTTTTACATATAAAACAATGTTAAATGCCAAAATGTATGCTTGTGGACATAAAGAAAGTATATACGTATTTAGATTTACATATAGTAAATGAAAGTAAATGAAAGAATAGTAACTTTTACTAATACGTACGATTACGTAATTGTAAATATAGTAAGACGTAAGATATATTACATATAATATATCATCCTACATATGTATATATCTTACACACTCAATCGTACAATATGATATATTTAAATATAACTTCAAACTTTAAATATAAAAATTAAATATTTTTATATTATGCATACCTATTAACCAGGCATTTCGTCTTCCATTCTCATATTCTCTTAACATATGTCTTGATAACTGAGAGGAACTCCAGACTCTGGCGTCATGTGTACGACCACCATGATTTGTTTTCACAGCTAATATTTTACCATAGTAATCACTAACCTAATTAACAATAATAAACACATAAATGTATCCATTCATTACGTAAATATTACTCTTCTAGAAAAAAACATTGAAAATTTTGAGCAGGTTATACCTAGCATTTAATACAATAGTTTATGTAAATACTATATATAAATACTTACAATCATGACATTCAAAGAATGATATAATTTTCTGTTGATATATAAATGTTCCCTGTTTTTTTCAGGTGGGAAAATCGCTATATGTGTGCCATCTGTAGCTCCTATTGCACCTGGAAAATTAGCATTAATCCAAAACCTGAAAAATAACAGATTTTCTATATTTAAATATATTTCAAAACATTAATTTCTTTATCATTAAAAAAAATAACAATGATTGTAGCTTACTGCTGCTGAATGGCCTGAATTTCATCGCGTTGTGTAGGAAATTTTATCCAGTCTGGTATTATTATATTGATGGCATCGACAATTTGATGTACTATGTTACTAACAGATGATTGACAGACACAACTTAAAAAGTCTTGTCCTACTCTTCTTTGATAGGATCCAGAACTTAAAAAATTTAATGTTGTTAAAACCTAAAATTAATGAACTATATATAACATTATACTTAATATATTATCCCTTACTATATATATATATATATATATATATATAGCAGATTATTATTATAATGTCAGATTGTTTTTTATAAATATGTAAATATATATTTTTCTAATTATACCTTTAATTCGAATGGAATCGCTGTAGATCTAACAGCTGGTTGCACATGAGGGCGTAGATATTCGCATAATGCAAATACAGCTTCTTTTGACAGTCTGTATTAAAGAAAATATATATGTCTTATACACACATATATAAAACACACAGAAAATTAATTTAGTAAATAATTTATAATAAAATGAGCTATAATTGTAAATTTTATGTATACACACTGATTTTAAATTAAAATCATAAATTTTTTATTATTCTTTTTGAATGTGGTTTGCAATAGTATGTATAATAGTTTAATTTTTTATATTTAAGTTTGATATCATTTAATCAATATCATTTGCTTCAATATTTTTATTTACCGATATAAAGCGAGAAATTGTGACTCCAATATGTCAAACGGGTTAATTGTATCGCGTAACTGTTTTCTTTGTAACCTTAAATATCTTTTTTTCTCTGCTTCTTCTTCAACTTCTTCAGCAAGTTGAATTATCCACCACGCTGCAGCCATAATAAAACTAAAAACTATATATATATAT
>NW_017300330.1:42337-50407 GCF_001594075.2 Trachymyrmex cornetzi
CCGATCGTGTTCTATGTATGCTCAATCGATAGCCACCACACGGATTGTATGATAAAAGTGGTTTTATTTTTTTTCTACGTGCCCTACGAGCGGAGATATCGCAACGCAAAGTTCCGAACTGCTACTTTTCAGATCATCAGATTCAGATACGTCGTTATTATTATTGTCGTCGTCGACCAGGGGATCGATTGTGTATCTTGAAACCTAGTGAAATTCATAAAAGTGAGCTTTCACTTGATTAGCTAAATTTCACTATAGTGAAAATGTGGTATTTTTCACGTGACATTGCTCGACAAGAACTTAGATGTCGAATTCAGTCAAATTGCGCCGAATTGTGTCGAAATTGCGGAAATTTGCATCGTATTGGTTATAGTATACATCGACATTAATATAATGGATTTAATTGTTGCATTATTGATGGAAGAGGAGAGAGATATAAATAGACGTCGGCAAAAAAATATAAATATAATAAGGAGAAGTTTAAGAGATACACAAAATCCATTTGATGTTTCAGATAACACATTTCTCAAATTATATAGGTACGTATTAGATAAAAGAAAATTATATTTTGTTTTAAATTACAATCGGGCTCTACATATGTTTGTAATGGATACAAATAAGATGTAAGAAGTATAAATATGTGGTATGTCTTATTTATTATATTCATTGTTCGTTATATTTAACTTCTATTTTTAATTTTTTTTATTTCTTTTATAGTTAGTAATTATTCGCTAATAATTTATTTTTGTTATTGTAAGTAGAATATCTTATTTAATATATATAATCAGCATATTATATATAAAATTTGTTAATAAAAATTTGTTATATAATAATGTTATATTATTGGGTATGCTATAAAAAGTTGTATATTGTACATTATGCAATATTTGTATGTTTCAGATTATCTAAAGCGGCAACTGTACAATTAATTGAAGAATTGAAAAATTTTATGCCAGTTCCGCAACGAAAAACAGTAATTCCTCAACATTTACAAGTAAATTGTTATTTTTTCTTTAAATTTTCTTTTCTATTCTTTATTTGTGTTTTAATTGTTATGATTTTATTATAGGTATTTGCAATACTTCATTTCCTAGCATCTGGTTCATATCAAAGAAAAATAGGACAGGATTTTTTATCATGCATGAGTCAAACCTCCATCTCCGTTCTATTCATGCTACTGTAAATGCATTAAACAATATTATGGGACATTGCATCCAATTTCCAACAACAGATAGAAGAAAACAAGAAATTAAACAAGAGTAGGTAATATACGTAAAGTTGGAAAAAAATTTCTACAATCTAATTTGATTTTTTACATCAGGTTTTTTGAAAATACTGGATTCCCAGGAGTGATTGGCGCTATAGACGGAACTCATATTGCCATCTTTCCACCACAAACTGAACGAGAACACCTTTTTATTAATAGAAAACAATATCATTCATTGAATGTGATGATTGTAAGTATAAAAATAATTAATGCCGTAAGAAATACAATTTTAATAATACATAATTTGTACATATTTATAATGTTTTTCTATCCTCTTTATAGGTTTGTTCTTATAATAACGAAATATTAGCAGTAAATGCAATGCATGGTGGAAGAACACATGACTCCAGAGTCTTCCGTTCTTCACGTTTGCTCCATTATTTAGAAGAACAACAGGAAGCAGGCGAAAGAGGATCATGGCTTATAGGTATGGCTAATAATTTGATGTTATATATATATGTATATATTGACACTATGTTAATACTATATTTACATTATGTTTATATTAATCAACAACATTCGTAATTTTAAATTATATAAATGTTAGTTTATCTTGGTATTGAAATGATTGCTAATAACATGACAACTTCGCAGGCCATTTGGTCATTTGAGTCGTATATTGTGTATTTTAATATTCTTTTTAGGAGATTCCGCATACCCGCTTAAGCCTTATCTTTTAAAACCATTTATAAACGCACCTTTGGGCTCTCCAGAGTTTAGATACACAGAACATTTTACAAAAGCACGATCTTCTGCAGAAAGAGGTATAGGTGTTTTGAAAGGCCAATGGCGATGCTTGCGAAAAGAGAGGGCATTGCATTATCAGCCGGAATTTGCAGGTATTAAACACAATTTTTATATGTAATATAATATAAAAACATTATTAAAAAATATAATGTTCTTTAGTATTTATTATAATACTTTTCTCTTTTCTAGCTCGTATTGTAAATGCATGTTGTGTTCTACACAATATTGCTGTAAAATGGAGAATTCCAACAAATGAAATTTATTTAGATGAAATAGATCGACAAGCACCAATACCGTATGGTGACATTGATGTAAATAATGCTGAACAAATACGACGGGATGTTGTTCGATGGTATTTTACCGAATAGACGAGGTATGTTGCGTTTCCTTTCATTTTTTAATATTTTCATAATTAATATGTACATCAAATGTTAAAAGTTCTCAATTAACTTCTGAAACAAAGATTCTTGTGCATAAACATCAATAGTTGATAAATAGCTAGAGATTTGTTTTTAAAGATAATAAAAGTTAACTTGTATATTTATCTTAGAGTTTATTTGTTCACTTATCTTAGAATTTACATTTTAAACTTATTATTTTTATGTTATTTGTTTACTTACTCATAAATTATGTTACTTTAATACTACAAAATAAAAAATTTTAAACTATTACTTTATTTGAACACTAAAAATTAAAAAATTAGATATTAATTTAATACAAAATATTCAAATGTCATAATTATGTTATGTTAAATTAACATTTGGGTACCTTAAACATTCAATACAACAAATTTTATGTTCCAGATGCGAATGTAATCTCTCGAGCTGCACACGACTATAAAAGATTACATTTTTTAACGTATTTACAAGAGACTAAATGAAGTATTCGTAAATTTTGCTAGTGACATACTTTATTGTTGTACATATGCAAACAAGCAATAAATTACAGTTATCACTAATTTAAAACACATCAATTTTTTTATTAATCATATGTTTCTTGTGTTCTATAAAATTACAAAATCATTTTGACGATGTTATTCGCAAAAAGTAAAGTTATAATTTGTAGCACCATCGCAAGTTTAAACATGTGCTACATGAGTTACGCATATACATACATATGTATATATAGCTTTGGCCAAAATATTACACACTTACATATGTTGAGCTAAAACTTTAAATAATTGTTAATAATGGCTAATGATTTTGGCCAAGGCTGTACATAATCATAATATTAAATATATTAATATAATTATTTTTAACATCCATCAATTAGATCATAAAATCATAAACCTCAACAATCTCAACTAAACTTAAACTTGAGATATGATCATAGTAAAAAACATAACATTTTTTTGAAACCAAACAAATTAATAAATTATACTTAGTAATTTATAAACTTATACTTAGTGTATATGAAGAAATAAAAATGTACGATGCATATATCACAGAATGCATGTACTTATCTTTGGTAACTTGCATAATATATATTTTTGTTTATTCAAGATCTGTTGTCAGGTATTGTCCTAATATTTCTTCCTTCATAGACGATATGAGGTCATTCGTATTCTGTAGTTGCTGTAGAATTTGTTTAAAAACAATTAATTCTTCTTTTTTTAATTTTATTTTTTCCTGTTTTAATTCTAAAATTTTTTGTTTAGTATTCTCGGATGTTGCTGATTTCTTTTCTAATAAATTAACGGCTGTTTCCATAAGCCGTGGCTTTTTGACATCTAAATAATATTTAAAAAAGTTAATTAAAACGCTATTAATTGAAAACGTTAATTAAAACAACGATATTAATTGAAAACAGTAATTAAAACAACGATATTAATTGAAAACGTTAAAGGGACATTAGGAGTCGGCGCGGAAAACAGTGAACAGTGTTAACAGTAAATAACTTTGGTTTATCGACATTAAAACTATTGAAATCAAATACAAAATTCTCTGATGTATTATATCAGAGAATTTCGTATTTCATTTCGACAGTTTTGATGTCGGTAAACTATCAAAACAATTTAACACTTTGCGCACTGTTGTCTGCACCGACTACTAATGCCTCTTTAACGTTTTCAAGCAATTTGTTAGAATAGTGGAAGCCCATATTTTATTTTAATGATATTAATACATTTTATTAAAAAAACTTTGTATACCTTTTGAATGATTTGCAATATAATTCTCTGTATCATCTAAAGATAACGCACATGTTGTTTTGCCCTGTTCCTGCAAATAGTAAAGTAAAATACAATAAAGTTAAATCTACAATACATTAATCTATATATTTATAAAAAATAATATATTAATGCGTGCCTAAATAAATTTCATATACATACCCAATTTTCCTTATTTTTAATTTGGTATATACTCCTCATATTGTGTAATGATGAAACACTTGTTTCACATTTATTTACTTTTGTATTTTGTTGAATAGAGCGCTTTTTCTGTTTTAAAGAATTATTTATTTTATTATCTTGTTGCGAATGTGTGTGTGTTTTATTTATTGAATCTTATTAATTAAAAAGAAGATATAATAAATTTACTAATTTATATTTTTAATTAACAAAATGGTGATAATTAAATAAAATTTGTAAAATATACCTCATTTTTATTATTTTCAATTGGATGTATGTTACTATTTAATGACATACATGATTGCATATTCTGCGTATTTTGTTCAGAAGAATACATTTCATGTGATGCCATCATTGTATCATTCCAAGTATTAAGTGAAAATACTTTATCTTCTTTTTCTTCAATACTAGATGATAAAGCAAATGAATTCGAAGTTTTATCATAACTTGGAGTCATATCTATAAATCCACCTTCTGAAATATCTCTTAAACCACTAGCGTCTGGAGTTAAAAAATTCAATAAGGCATTCTCTGATCCAGATAACTGCAAATATTTTGGTGATCCTCCACCTGTTCCCATCATGTAGATCTTGTGTTTTGCAACCTTTTTTAAGGTATTAGCCTTCCAGTCTCTCCATGTCTATAAAAAATATGATGATAAGCAATAAATAATAATTTCACACAATCACATAGTTTAAAGGTTAACTTAAAAGTATAGATGTGCGAACTATTCGAATTCGTATTCGAATAATTTACACATCTCTATTGTAGATTTACACACCATTTTATGAAATCTAAATCACGAAATTTTTTAATTTTGATCTTTTTTTGCATTCTATCACATTACAACTCTTTACTTAAGTCAAATCTGCCATTAGAGAAATGTATTGTACATACAAACTATTCGAATACGAATCGAATTATTCGTATTTGAATAGTGTGCACATCTCTACTCAAAAATTCATATATTAACGGTACACTGATAAAACATACATATTATATAGGGTGCATTCCGTTTCACGCATAATGCGCATAATGCATCATTTCTCTTTGTTGTTCGCCGAATGTTGAAGAAGGATAAGTGATGCATTATGCATATCAAGCATGAAACGGAATGCACCCATAATGAAATAAAAATTACCGTAGCCCATTCCTTTGCTGTGGTCCATATGCTGATGTGTGTGTGTGTGTGTGTGTGTGTGTGCGCGCGCGCGCGCGCGCGTGTGTGTGTGTGTGTATGTGTTTAAAGAAGATAATTTTTCCCAAAGTTCATCCTAAAAATAATTTAAGTATTGAATTCAAATGACATATATAAAAACAAAACTTATAAGAATATTATTTATGGAAACATACTTGTAAGAAATATGATTAATAATCATAATAATACTTACAATTTTTCGTTTATTTTCCTTGTTATATCTTAAACGACCTCGATCAAGGTGTTTAGTGATTTATTTACTGCGCAGCATTCTGCTAATTTCTTTGTGATATCTCAAGTATTCCGAGTGTTTTTCCATTTAAAATTGTATATTTTAGATGTTACCTGAAAGATGGCGAATTATCGGCTTTGCTGCTGATTGTTATTTCTATTTTTAATCTATTCTCGGCTAAAAATCTGCTGGAGACAAACCTAAAGATTTTTACCTTCGTCTTGACAGCAGGTTCTCTGTTCCTTCTTCGCTAAACTTCTGACGCAAAGACACTTGGTGCGGATAAAGGTGAAATTCCTGTTGCTCACTATAATAACAAAGCATGAAAGGGTTCAATAATTTATGGTGATGCACTTGGGTATAGATTTAGTGATCATTTTAGAGCTGATTTCAATATATCTGGCAGAAATTATTCTTTCGAACAAACATGGGATCAAAATGTTGGTGTCAGTTCTCCTATAAAATATAACGTATCACAGAAAATCTCTACTGTTGCGATGATGTTAAACAGATATTACGACATAGGAATATATGACATCGTAACTCCATATTTAACTGCTGGTGCTGGAATGGCTTTCAATAATAGGTATTTACCACGTCGAGGAAGAGGGTGTAAAGATATTCAGGAATTAAGCGTCTAGATGTTCGCTGTCGAGGAATTAAGCGTCTAGATGTTTGTCGTCGAGGAAGTGGGTGTCTAGGTGATCGCCATCGAGGAAGTGGGTGTCTAGGTGTTTGCTATTGGGGAAGTGGGTGTCTAGGTGTTCGTCGTCGAGGAAGTTGGTGTCTAGGTGTTTGCCATCGAGGAAATGAGTGATCGCCGTCGAGAAGTGGGTGTCTAGGTGCTCGCTATTGGGGAAATGGATGTCTAGGTATTCGCCGTCGAGGAAATGGGTGTCTAGGTGTTCGCCGTCGAAGAAGTGGGTGTTCTAGATGTTGTCTACATTCGCCATCGAGGAAGTGGGCGTCTAGATGTCCGCCGTCGAGGAAGTTGGAGTCTAGGTGTTTGCTGTCGAGGAAATGAGTGTCTAGGTATTCGCCGTCGAGGAAATGGGTGTCTAGGTGTTCGAGGAAATGAGTGTCTAGGATTTTGTTTGCCGTCGGAGAAATGAGTGTCGTGATCAATGCAATCAGTCGGCGGTCTAGGGCGATTGGTGTCCAGCAGCTTAATTCGACGCGTTTTTGCATGAAACGAAAGAATCTGGCAAAAAAGTGTCGCTCTGCCTCGCCACAACTTGGCGCCACAATTGTTGATATCAAATCTTTTATACAGATGATACATATATTTTGTAATATGATTTTCATGTAATAATTTTTGAAGGGGAATAAAGCCATTATAACTTAGGTTGGAATGTATCATATACAAAGAATTTCATCAAACAGCAAACGCAATTAGTCATCAGCTCCACGGCCGATTACCATAAATAATGACGTTTGTGAAACCGGCCCAAATGGTGGTTTCCACACGAGAAGCATGCACGCTTAGCGCTTTTTTTACCTTTTTTTAAAAATTATAATATTACCACAAAAAGGTCTAATTATAATATCACAAAGAAATATATTATAATTATAATGATGAACTCGTTCATAGAAAAAGGAAACAGAAATCGAAAGTTTAATCTGAGTTTGCAAAATGAAATGTATTAAGTTTTATGTAATGTTTAAATTTTTCGCTGATTATTGGCATAAAACCATCGTTGGAGTTTTTTTCTGTTATTGTTAAATTACTTTTTGGAAATGCATTTGAAACAGCACCTGTATAATAAAAATAACAAAAGGATAAATATTGTAACAAGTAAAGGAATTACTTTATAAGAAAAGAAATTAATAACTTACCTTTTTATTATTGTTATTGGGTGGCACGGTTTAAAACTTTTACAAACTTTTACCAGCTTAACTGCTTTCGTCAAGGACAATTCGTACAACTCCACGTGCTACAATTGCGGAAATAATGGCGGGAACGTGGGAAGTGCTATTAATGAATTCCAGAGAGAATCAAGGGAGAGTGGAGCGGATTTAGCCAGAAGTCGCCGCTCGTTGGAATGATTAGGAGATATGGTAGAAGCGTGATGGAACATACAGTGCTACACACACTAGTATTGTACCGCACTAGTATTGTGTGTATGTATACAGGATCATCGAAAAGTACCGGACCCCCCTAATATCTTCAGTTAGAATGAATTTTGGAGAAAATGTCCAATAGCAAAGTTGTATGGTTTCAAGCGAGGAGTAAGATGATGACCTTGACTTTGATCTTGACCATGTCCTTTAAGGTCATT
>NW_017300330.1:50535-50960 GCF_001594075.2 Trachymyrmex cornetzi
TATAAAGGTTTGAAGTTAACAATTTTTTTACACAAAATGTAAAATATCTTGTAAAATATTATTTAGTTTTCAGTAATCATAACCTTAATACTAATGTGCACGGAATAATGAGACCAATTAATTGGTTTAAAGAAAATACATTAATCAAAAAGTGTCGGATCCCCCTAATATTTTCAGTAAGAATGCATTTTGGAAAAATGTCCAATAGCAAAGTTGTACGGCTTCAAGCGGTTGTGCTAGTAGGCTACGGCGGAAAACTGCCCGAAGGTGATCGCGAGAAGTTGCTCGAATGCGTGATGTCCGAAGGCGTTAGCGGGAATCTGTCGGAAAGCGTTGGCGGGGCAGATCTTTATTCTCTCACTCTCGCAGGCACCAATGTACGAGCTCTTGAGCAAACAATACGGATCACTGATTTTAATCTTTGA
>NW_017300330.1:51408-54164 GCF_001594075.2 Trachymyrmex cornetzi
TTCGTTGAAAATCCCCATATTTCCATCAATCGCGTTGCACAAGAACACGAAATCGGTCATGCATCTGTCAGTAAAATTTTGAAATTGAATAAATGGCATTCATACAAAAAACTCCATTTGTGCCAAGAGTTGTCCGAAGACGATTTTGAAAGACGCATCGAATTTTGTGATCTTATGATGGAGATGATTGTCGACGGGGTGATCCCGATTGACCACGTCTCGATTGGACACCACCAATCACAGCGACCAGTGCTTAGGAGCTTTGTAGTCTCAAGCGCTGTGAGTGGCTCGTGTCCAATTGAGCCGTGTCCAACTGGGTGCCACCCATTGTCGACGATCCTCTATTACTTAATAATATTGTTTTCTTTGATGAAGCAACATTTGAACTGACTGGAAATGTAAATAGACACAATTGTAGGTACTGGAGTGACGTTAATCCTCACTGGAAAAGAGACAATCATACCCAATATCCACAAAAAGTTAACGGTATGGGCTGATATTTTTATTTATAAGTGCATTCTTTATTGTCTTCATTATTTTAATAATATATTAAAACGATATAACCCTTACGGAAAAATACTATTAAGAATCAATAGTTACACTATTGGTGTTCCAGTAGTTACTACTGAGACTCCAGTAGTTATTACTGAGACTCCAGTAGTTATTACTGAGACTCCAGTAGTTACTATTGAGGCTCCAATAGTTACTGTTATGACTCCAATAGTTTGAACTTCGGAGAACCTGAAAATAATTATTATAACGCCAGATTCAAGGAAAAATTGATACATACTAAATAAAGTAAGTAAAGTAAATAAAAATCATTTGTGCATCATTATAAATTTACTATCAGTTATGTTTTAAGTATTTATTTATGAAATTAATTCCAAATTGGATCAAACACGAATAGTATTGCACCATAAAACGTTAATTAGATTATATTTTTCATTATAACATTTGTTATCATGAGATACACAACGCATGATGGAATGGGGGAAACGGTACCAAGATGATAAATGTTACAACGAAAAATATATTCTAATTAACGTTTTATGGTGCAATATTGTTCGCATTTGATCCAATTTGGAATTAATTTCATAAATAAATTATTAAAACATAACTAACAGTGATTTTTTTATAACGATGTGAATAAGGATTTTATTCACCTTTATATCAATATACCAATTTTTCTTTAGGTTTGGCGTTATTATAATGATTATTTTTTATTTTTACGAAGAAAAATACATAAGAAGACATAGAAAACATAGAAAAATATATAAGAAAACATAGAAATGAAATAATCCCCGAGTGGTCGCGCGAAACCTTCGAAAATTTGTGTGCAATATATACTCTACTCCTTTCTATTGATCAATAGTAACTATTGACCAACAGTAATTTTGACCAACAGTTATTATTGACCAACAGTAATTATTTATCAACAGTAACTATTGGCCAACAGTACTAACTATTAGTCAAATTACTATTGGCCATTTTACTATTTATTAATAGTTTTTTTCCGTAAGGGAAATATTTTGGAAACCAAAGGACGCTTTTATTTACGATATAACTTGCGATTTCATTTTTCATTTTTAGATTATTTTTGTGTCATTTTTTATCAGTGACATTTAAATGTCAAATAAAGTCATGATGACATCCTTGTAATATCAGTTCTACCTGGGTATATCTATTATTAAGTTCTTCTTTGCTATTTGTCATCTTATTAATCACTGGTACTAATTTGGTTACATTTACAATAGAAACTGTCCGTGTTCATCATAAGGATGTAACTGAGGAGGAAAGTTGACAAATTTATGGCAAAATGGCTAGTACAAGCTAAAGCTCGTCGAGAGAGAAAGTATGTATATGTATGTGTACACACACACAATTTTATGTACATTGCGATGCATTAATTCGCTGGGTCATAGTAGCGGCTTGACTTTAATATTACCAATATTCCTGTTCTTTTTAGCTGAACCTCTGCACCGGTACATTTTTTCCAACAGTTGGAGAAAAAGAAAACATGTACTGGTGCAAAGACTCAGCTAAAAAGAACAGGCCTATCGGTAAGTCAAGCTGCTACTATGACACAGCAAATTAATTAATGTACAGTATGAACATACAACAAAATTTAATTTAAAAAATATATATATATATAATCGACAGGATATTCCGTAACTAATAATGGTGACTGTTACGTCCGAAGTCGCGTGTTCGTCGCGATTGTTGTCTTTTGACGCGGCGGAAGTTTCGTGGGACGCGGGCACGGAGCGGGGGCGCGCGGGGCGAAGCCTTGGCTTCTGATGGGATTCGATTTCGGCGTGTGTTTACGTGTGGGGGCGGACTGCTGTCACCAGTGCCTTTATAAGGCACGAATTGAATTGTTACCGTGGTTTGCGAATTATCTTTTATTATAGTTAACTGGATCTCAAGCTTCCGTATTCCTTCGTTAAGCACAGGGAGAAATGAACCAGAGAGTTCAGAGGAATTGTCAGATAGAGCGCCCGTGATACACGAAGGTGTACAAGGAATTTATGAAGATATTTAGATCTCTTTCCTTGGGGCAGCTGTGATGTTTCATCAGTCGCTTCGCTCTATTTACGCTCTCTGGTGTCTGTGCGAAACGGGAACAGGGAAGGATAGAGAAAAGGCCTTAAGGGCAAAAAAATGAAGTAAGGATTGATAATTATGATCTGATTATTTTAATGTTAATATTACACGGCGCGTGGTTTACGACGCGGACGTTTCTTCTGCTGCGTCTA
>NW_017300330.1:54451-54802 GCF_001594075.2 Trachymyrmex cornetzi
CTCGTAAACACAAGCGAGTATTAGAGCGAAAAGGACGGCCGCTCTCTCTCGCTGTCTCACTTTCTCTACTAGTCGCTTGTTATAAGAGAGAGGTTATAAAACCGAAAATGTACTTTCTCGGCCGCTCGGCGTATTCCTGTACAGGGTATCCCGATCTTTTTTGCCAATCATTTTTGTGTTGATAGAGCAGATTAAACTGAGTCGGAAAGACCTCTACAATTTTGCAATTTTCGCAATAGTTAACAAGATATTAATTACAAAAAATTGCAAAATATTGACCTTGAATAATTTTTTACTCAAATACTATCAACTTTACAGAAAAACTGCAAGAGACAAAAATTATTTATTTTC
>NW_017300330.1:55991-57391 GCF_001594075.2 Trachymyrmex cornetzi
ACACGACTGCACATGCAATCTTAATAAATAACAGGTGTGTTACATTCTTTTATAAACATTCTTGAATAATAAATCAATATTCATGTCCATATTACTGCTCGACGGAAACAGTGGGAAGGTGTGGTTTCTTCCATCAGGAGGAAATGTAAAGAATTGTCTAATAAGTTACATATGAATCATAACTATTTGATAATTTTTTACATTTCCAAAGGATTGAAGGAAAGGAAAGAAAAAAAACATGTGTTTAAGTGGAGCAACTTAAAAGCATTAAAGCGTTAAACAAAACTTGCACAATTAATTAAAATGCTACGTACAAAAAATTCAAAGTAATATTGATCACGAACAAGCGACCGAAATGTTAGTATGGCATATTATACATTTTTAATTCAAAACGCTAATTAATAAAATTTATATGGAATAGGAACTACAGTATTTAACTACTGTATTTACAGTTATAAAAACGTATGCATTTTGCAAAGTCTCTTTATAAAAAGATTTTTCACAAAGGAAAGCAAGATAATATGCGTAGGTCTTTCATTCTCTACCAAAATTACTCATACGTACAGAATGTATGAATAATAAGAAAACCATAAACTATGTATATAGAATCTCAGAGTGTGACATCCCTTTACAGACAAACTTCGGTGAATATGTATTAGGATATTTTAAATAATTAGTCTAGACGACGTTGTTTCGCGTCATTCACTCTCAGTTCAGTCCTCGAATGCAACTTCACGCGATACAGCATTCACGTTTCGACACAGAATATGTTCTACCCGAAAATTTCTCCAATAAATATTATATGTGGCTTCTTAGTAAAAATACGTTCTACAATTAATATTTTCCATTAATACAAATTAAATCATCCTCTAACTTAATGTCACGTCTCACATAATGTAGCAAAAATGGCACTACTTGTTTGAGTGACATATTAGTCATATTTAGTTTAAATTGAAATAAAGGTTGTAAGAGTTGATACCTCTTATACCGAAATTGTAAGTAGCGAAGTATGCAAAAGGCATTCAGTTACCGGGGATTTGAATCTGTGTCTCTTCTGTGACGGATATGTAGATGTTGGGATTCGTAATAGTGATCAGCAGCTCGAGAAAAGATGAAATAGTGGAGATCACCGATGTGTAAAAGTCGGATACGTTGACTTTTTAGTACCGCATTTTCTTATTTTTATCAACATGAGAAAATACGTATTAAAAAATTCTGAAAAAATTCTCAAAACTTTATGAGAAGAAAATAAGCGATTTTGGTTTGTAACATATTGAAATGAGTGAAAATGTATGAAATAGTTCTAACACTTGACTCTTGTCCACGTTCCTGGCCAAGAGTGGGTTCCTTATTTTCCAAACTTTCAATTTTACAGCGCTTTTTCGTTTATTTTTCTGCGT
>NW_017300330.1:57667-58208 GCF_001594075.2 Trachymyrmex cornetzi
AAAAAGAGCAGTTTATAAAGTTTTTTTTTTATTTTAAGACTAAAAAGAATTATAATGTTTTTCAAACGTGAAGTTACGAGTATACGCACAGAATTTGTTTGGTGGAACATTTGTATTGATATCTGTAATATATATTGTTTTAAATTTTAAAAAATTGGAATGAGAGAGAGAGACATTAAGATATATATTATTAATATTTATTAATAAATATTAATATATCGTGAAAAAATATTATAAAACTATTGAAATATGCATTTTTAAAAATAAAAAGTAAATGAATAATTAGACTAATACTCGTTTTTATCGTTTTTAACTGTAAAGTGTCAATTTTCAAGTTTTGAAAATAATATCAAGATATCAACACGAGCATATTTCCAAAGAAAATATCTCTGGGCACGTTTCTTCTTACTTCTTAATCCTTGTTGATACACTGTTACATATATTCACACGAGAGCATTGTATCGTACATTCACAACATTAAAGAGTTTATTATATTACGTAGTTCAACAATAAGATATTGTTTATCGATAGCCACCCATCC
>NW_017300330.1:58383-58882 GCF_001594075.2 Trachymyrmex cornetzi
CAGTTTTTCTGTAAAGTTGATAGTATTTGAGTAAAAAATTATTCAAAACCAATATTTTGCAATTTTTAGTAATTAATATCTTGTTAACTATTATGAAAATTGCAAAATGGTAGAGAACTTTTCGACTCAGTTTATTCCGCTCTATGAATACAAAAGTGATTGTCAAAAAAGATCGGGATAGCCTATACAAGAATACGCCGAGCGGCCGAGAAAGTACATTTTCGGTTTTCGGTCGCTTGTAACGAGCGACTAGCAGAGAAAGCGAGACAGCGAGATAGAGCGGCCGTCCTTTTCACTCTAATACTCGCATGTGTTTACGATTTACTGGTAGAGCGAAAAGGACGGGCGCTGCCTCTAGCTGTCTCGCTCGCTCTCGCGGCCGACTCAATGCCGGTAGGTGGGGGTAAAAGTGGTGGGGCTGGTTTCCGTGTTGCCGCAGTGATGCACATTTGGCTCCCCGGCAACACGAGAATCAGCCCCACCACTCTCGCTGTCTCCC
>NW_017300330.1:59001-65088 GCF_001594075.2 Trachymyrmex cornetzi
GAGACAGCGAGAGTGGTGGGGCTGATTCTCGTGTTGCCGGGGAGCCAAATGTGCATCACTGTGTTGCCGGGGAGCCAAATGTGCATCACTGCTTCGAACGCTCTGCTTTATATACTATTTGTTTCGTGACCCCTCGCGGTAAGGGGATGTTTTTCGTCCACGTGCTATTGCGAAATCTCTAGTACGTGCCGATTGTGTAATTAGCGGTTTGCTCTAATGGTGATTAATTTTTAGTTAGCGCCTTTTATTTCGCTGCTGGGGTCGCGAGGTTTGTACTGGCGCGTACTAGTAGTCGTCGCGTACTGCAGCCCGTTGCGGCAGAACTTGCATCTATTCTTTGTGTGTTTTTTCATCGTGAGTTGTCGTATAGTTCTGGATCTTTTCGTGTATTGTGTTCGTGGAATTCGGGTGCTTGTTTAAGGCTTCCTCCAAGTCATTCGCGCTTCGATTTTATTGGCGGGGGTTTTGTTCGTATGCAGGATCCTTTTGTGACCGGTGGGTGCATTCATGGTTGCGCGGCGATGCATTGCGTTGGCGTTATGGATTTCTATTACTTTTCCGTGGGTCTGCGGGTTTTCCCTGCAGCTGCATCGCGGTCGGTTGTTATCTTAATTATTCCTTATTCCGTGATATCGATGTTTTGTTAAAGTGCATTCTTGCATCGTTTTTAGCGTTTTGTACTTTGGCGCAGGCGCAGTACGCGCGGCGTTCAATCGCGACGGTTTCGGTGGCTTGGCCTATATCTGTACGCGATTGTAGTAGGCACGTATAGTATCGTTCGCTATATTCCGTGCTCGCGCTCGCTTGGTAAACGGACGGGGCGCTATGTTGTAGGCGCACCGGACGTTACAGTGACCGAGAAAAGAATAAATCTATATGACAAAATAAGTCAAAAACGTAGAATAAAATTTGTTCATATGGGGCTTTGTTTTCGGTAAAATTGACTGTAAATATTCGCCGGATACATGTACGATTTCTCGCAATAAAAAAAATTATCTCTACTCATATTTATTTGTGTTTATAATTGCATTGAGTAATCGAAAATACATACAAGATATTCATGCAAAATGAACTTTATTATCACTATCGCTGAAGATGTTGCCTGAAAACAAAATTTTGCTTATTATATAAAAAAATGTTACGTTTTGGACTTTTTCATTATGTATAGATAGTAGACTGATCTCTGATCCTTTTCTCGGTTATAACATCGGTTATTATAAAACATCCTGCATATTTATTTAGCTCCAAAATATGTTGCTATAATATAAATAACTTTTTTGTTTTTTTTTGTTCGTTGCAGAAAATCTGCTGCTGTTGGCGACGAAGTTAATAATGAGTAAAAGATGTTTTTATTTTATTTTTTAAGTTCATTTTATTTTTTATAATTTGTGACAGTTGTTCATTATTTACATACTGAGTTATTTATTGTTTGTCTTTTGAATTTTTAGATGCTTGCTTACTTTATCAATAAAAGCGAAACTAATTATTACATGAAACGATTTTTTAACTTATCAATATTTAAAATTACCTTGCTTTATATTATGTATATTTTTTATTTTAAATAGAATAAAATGTGAGTAAAATTAATCTTTAAATTGTGGGAAAAATCTAATTAAAGAAATACTGATTTTTTATTATTTAAAATTCTTCTGATATATCAAAATATACTTTTTTATATTTACAAATAAATATAAATAGTACATTTTGAAAAAGCAGATCACACACACACAGAAGAATCAATTATATGATAATAAAAATCAATATTAATTATTTAAAAAATTTTTATTTTTCTCACAATTTAAAAATTAATTTTTGCGTATTTCATACAATTTTTTTGAAAATATAAAATGTGCTTAATATACATGAAATCTACATTGAATAAACGTTGAATAAATTTTGAATCAATATAAAATGTACATTACACACATATACATTGAATCAATGTTGAATCAAATCTTTTTAAAAAAGGTAAAAAAAGCGCTAAGCATGCATGCTTTTCGTGAAGAATCATTTGGGCCGGTTTCACCAACGCCAATTACTTAATTGGCCGTGGAACTGACTAATTGTGTTTGCTTTTTAGTAGAATTGACCACTTATGATTGACAGTTCATCACCGACTCAGCTTAATCGAGTTGATGAAACCGGCCCTTCGTATATAATACTAACCCAATTAATATCCAACCCAATTAATAGTAGCTTTAATGTTTTTTCGAGGATATTCTTATAATGATATGTATCATTCATATAAAAGATTTGATATCAACAAAACTGGCACCAAGTTAAATTGCATGTAATTCGGATACGAAATTATATAAATAATATTAACTTTAATCAATACTAGAAATTTAAAATGTCTATTACGGTCGAAGCTGGATCTTCGTTGCTTTTTAAATAATTCAATCTTAAATTACTAATATACACTATATATGTACTTGCATATATACCATATTATAGTCTTTTTCAAACTGCGCGCCGAATTATTTTTCTGGACTAAATAAACGCAATTAAAACTACTCTAGTAATCGCGAATTAAATTGACAAGCAATTTAATAATTTTGATGCTACCATCAAGCATCATATATTATAAAGATGTTAATATATTAAAACTGTTTATAAATTTATTGCGAAAAATATTACCTCGGTTGGGACTTGAACCCGGATCTCTTGTAAACCGTACGAGCGTCCTAAGCCACTAGACCACCGAGGCAATTGCTTGTCAATTTTATTCGCGATTACTAGAGTAGTTTTAATTGCGTTTATTTAGTCCGGAAAAATAATTCGGCGCGCAGTTTGAAAAAGACTACAATATGGTATATATGCAAGTGTATATTAGTAATTCAAGATTGAATTATTGGGTATGTGAATAAGTTTCCGCCCTTTTTTAATGAAAAAGATGTATTCATTTAAACAAAACAATACAAAGTATGTTCATTCAAAGTATGCTCCATCAGAAGCGACAACTTTCCCCCATCTTTCAGGTAATAAACAGATTCCTCGAAGGAAGAAATCTGGTTCTTTTGAAGCGATCCATTTATCAAGCTATTTTTTTATATCTTCATAAGAATTGAATCGCTCTCCAGAAAGGGATGACAGCATGGACCGGAACAAATGGAAATCTGAAGGAGTAATGTCCGGTGAATATGGCGGGTGGGGCAGAATTTCCCACTTCACTCCTTCCAAGTATTTCTTCCAAGTATTGACCGGTTTTGCAACGTGTGACATAGCGTTGTCACGTAGCAGAATCAGCTTATCGTGCCTATTGTCCCATTCCTATTGTTTTTGTTTCAAAGAAAGCTTAGTTCAAACAAATCGCTTCGAACGAATATTAACTACTGGACTCAAAAGCTTGAACACACACCTTTCAAATACATGTATTGCCGTTTTATCAAACACACAAGCAGTGCTATTAACGACATCTCTCTGATGGGCGGAAACTTATTCCCATACCTAATATTTAAAAAGCAACGAAGATCCAGTTTCGACCGTAATAGGCATTTTAAATTTCTAGTATTGATTAAAGTTAATATTATTTATATAATTTCGTATCCGAATTACATGCAATTTAACTTGGCGCCAGTTTTGTTGATATCAAATCTTTTATAAGAATGATATATATCATTATAAGAATATTCTTGAAAAAAAAATTAAAACTACTATTAATTGAGTTGGATACTTAGTATTATATAGAAAGGGCCGGTTTCACCAACTCGATTAAGCCGAGTCGGTGATTAACTGTCAATCATAAGTGGTCAATTCTACTAAATAGCAAACACAATTAGTCAGTTCCACGGCCAATTAAGTAATTGGCGTTGGTAAAACCGGCCCAAATGATTCTTCACGAAAAGCACGCATGCTTAGCGCTTTTTTGCCTTTTTTTAAAAAAAAGGTAAGTTTGTATAACATAACTTACCGATAATAGACTCATGTTTAGCTATCAATTCTTCCCGGATCCATTCCTTAAAACGTAAAACTATTTAACTGATCATACGAATTACGACGTCTTCTACGCTCGGTTTCAGGAGTAAACTTGGTAAGATCGTAACAAAGCTTACAAATATTTTTTCTCTGTTGTTACGTAACGCTATTGAGATTTTCTCCGTTTTTTGAGTCAATGCATTTAAGCAATTTAACCCGGGATCGGAGATCAAGTTGTGCGGTTAAGAATGTTCACTGGGAAGTATTGAATAATTATTCGGAAGGGTAATTTTGAACCCGGTGCCAAAAAGATTACGAAGCTTATAGGCGAATCTACGTGGATCGGCTTTTCGAATGTTCTTGTAATTCGGAAACGTGAGATTGATCTCTAATCGCTTGAGAGTATATACGCGTTCGCGGGGTGAGTCTACCGGTTCCTTTCGATCTAATAACTGTGCTAATTTTTGGAAATAGGGAAAAGAATCGTGATTTGAAATAAGAGCTGATTTTATTTGAAATCTTAATCTCTTCTCTCGCTGTCTTCGTCCGCCTTTAGTAGGCATGGAAGTAATGCAAAAAAAATTATCAATGTTCCGAAGAACTGCCGTGAGACAAGGGCCACGCTATTGGCAGCGACAGTCGTAACAGGCCTCTGGATGTGAGATAATTATGAATACTCCGAGAAAGTATTATAAGATGGGGGCCACGCTATTGGTAGCGACAGTCGCAACAGCCTCTCGGATACTCATATATATGAATTTGAATGTAATTGAATGAGACGCAGAGCAGAGACTTAGGTTTCAGCTGATTTGATATATTCAGTATTTTCGTTTAATAGAAAGAAAAATATAAGAATGTGTTTCTGATGAAGCGCGAGGATAGTTCTCACCCTGATCTAATTAATTTCTGTTTATACTGGATAGGTTTCTACTTTTGCTCTATAAATGAATAACTGAATGAGTAGTTCGACTGAATAACTGAATAAAAGCCGAACGAATAACTAAACTATTGAACTGACTGAATAACAGAATAACTGACTGAATAAAAACTGAATGTGTAACTGAACTGAACGAATAAATGACTGAATAAAAACTGGATGTATAACTGACTTGAACGAATGAATGACTGAATAAAAACTGGATGTATAACTGACTAACGACTGCTTTTGGCACCTCCTTTTATATTTTAAAAATGAATGTGGGAGTGCCCTTTCAGGACCAATCAATACTCCTCAAAATTTGGTAGAACCTATACTCGCTTGTTTCCTTAAGATAAGGCAGCAAAGCTCTGTGTAAGCCCTACTCCCCACTCTATAGGTTTAATCTTAATAGGTAATAGTTGAGACCCTTATAAAAATTTTTCACCGTTTTTAGCCCGCGCGAACGGTTAATTTGAGTAGTGAAAACGTGCATTTTACTCAGTGAGTATGACTCCGTTTTTAGGTCGCAAATAGGAACTTTTCCGTAAAAATGAGTGGTTAAAACGGATTGCACTCATGCAGGACACGAGTATATCTGAGTGGTAAAAACGTATACATTACGAGTATTTTTGAGTGGTAAAAACGTAAATTTGAGTGAAAATCTTATACGAGTGCAAAATACTCATTTAGCACTCGTCACTCACATTGCACGTTTTCACCACTCGAAATTACTCGTCGTAAGGCATAACCGATAGCACGGGAAAATCAGCTCCGCTCCTGTCGAGATTTGAACCGAGGTCTGGTCTCCAAGTCTGCTCTACGAGGCTGCCACTTTTCCACTGACAATGAGCCACACAACTCCTATGTCGATATTCGCTTACTTATGTACCTCTTATATGAAAGATTATAATTATTATATAGTACACTATTAGAAATGTAACCACGAGCTTCCTTTACGTATGTAAATGAAGCTTGTTATAAACAAAATTAAAAGTAATGAATGATTTAACTGAAAATTAAGTTACAGTAGTTACTTAAATAAATGAACGTGTACATTAAATTTATGAAATTTAATGTACCTTCAATAAAATTTTATGAATATGTACACAAATATACTTTTTAATTATAAATACATTAAATTTGATGTAATGTCATGATAAATTAATTTCAAATTGTGTAACATAAAATGTAATGAAATTTAAGAACATTTCTAACAGTGTAATTATATTTAATACATTGTGTATGAGTTATAT
>NW_017300330.1:65640-74528 GCF_001594075.2 Trachymyrmex cornetzi
TGGTATAAATAAATAATGAATTATTATAAATTATAAATTCTATTTTAATTTATTTGAAATCGTACGATATGGTAATTAATAAATAACAAGTACGAGTAAAATAGAAATGTCGTATTAACATGTTCTCACTCATCAGCTGAAAATGGACAATCCACTTAAAAATACATAGCGGAAAAACGAGTATTGAAAACGGACAATCTCCTCAAAAATACTCATTGCGTACTCGTGTATACTCACTATCGTTCCTTCATGATACACTGCGAGTGCTTGCGAGTGCAAGAAACGAGAAAGAACGGGCTAAAAACGGTCCATATGAGGTCTAAAAACAGTGAAAAATTTTTATAAGGGGAGTTTCAATAATTTATAATAAAAATTCGGTTTTCCTTAACTAACATCCTTATGCGAGGCGAATCTATTACATTTTAAATTATATATCTAAAATTGGTTTAATTTTATTGGAAGGAAAGAAAAAAAAGGAAGAAAAAGGTACTCGTCCTCGCATTCAGGAAGATTTCTATTTTGCTGTTAATTGCTTAATTACTAAACGCTAACGTAATATATATTATCACTAATAATATAATGTTAATATACGCTTCTATTTATTATTTTATAGAAAGGCTTCTTTGAAAAAGATCGTGGAATATTCTTAGACATTCTTTAGAGTAGATAATCTGTGTGACACATAAAGGTACATAACGTGATCTATCTGTTGATTTGAATGTTTAAATAAAGGAACTAAATATACCCCCCTATAAAAGAGAAAAGGAATTTTCGGTTTCGAAATAAAGATAAAATAGGGACGAAATATCAAGACCAAGACGAAATACTAATCTAGAGATAAGATAAAAATAAGATATAAATCATATATTTATAATAACGAAAGAGAAGATTTTTACATAATTATATTATCGGGATGTAACACTGTCAAACGAAACAAGCAATAATTAGCGACCGTCTACTAAGTTAATTATACGTTATCTCACATATTCCTAAATGAGTGCTCCACAAAAATTAAATTATCCACCGTTTACAGTTTTTACTTTTTATTTAAAACGATTACCTGTGCAACTCATTTAAATTGCTGTTCAACATAATGTCACCAAAAATACTAATGCGATTGCAATTCTTTCTTAGGCAAACGAGAAGATGTTTCAATAATCAGTCTTTAAGTATGATTCAAATGAATACAGTTGCTATACCAAACTGGTCCAGCTTTCAAAAATAAAGTTTTTAGTAGTTTAGTCAGTTGAGGTAAAGTCGAAGAATCGCACCAATTTTCAATAATACCTGAAAATGAATTTAAAAAAGCCTCATATATAATAATAATTAGATAATAATATTACTTGTGTTTATTACATATAATACTTCAGAATGGTTACGCAATAGCTCCTGACAAACTTGGGAAATTATTCGTTGCAGTTGCATAGAGATGTAAACCATACGTGAATTTGATAAAGTCCCAAATTTTGTTCCACACATTCTTCCATAAATTTCATTTGAGAAAAATCTTTTTGACGTTTTCTGGATTCATTAATAAGAGGCTTTACTTTACCACAAGGAAACCTCGGCAAGAAATTTTTCATATGTGCATCATGAAACGTACCTTTAAACCAACGCTTCATACGTTTGACGCTATGATCATCCTGATCCAACGTATCAATGTATTCCATAATCAATTGCATAATTACAATATTTTTCAATAATGCAGCTATTTCGCTCAAAATTTTAATCTTTGTGTAACTCTCAACTTTTTCATCTGGACAGCCAAATATCAGATACGTATTACACGTTTTATACGTAGGCAATGTAAGAAATCTCTCGCAGTGTTAAATTTCCCAACCCTGCTTGCTTTCAATCCGTTTTTGCAGAATTACATTTAATAAAAGAGATATTAAAAAGGAAGTATTTTTTTTTCATATAAGTATATAAGTCATTTATTATTAAGAGACTTTGTTTACATGTAATATACACACATGATAATATCATAGTTAAGAACACAATTTCAATACAATTATATATTTTTATAAATAATAAAGTGTTTAAATTACATAATTTAGTGGAAAACAATGTCATTTTTATCACATAATATTAGTTAAAAAAGATCATGGTAGCTGGTTTTGTTTTTTTTTTCCAATGTGTCCTGGAATGCAATTTGATTACCTAAAATTATATATAAACTGAAGGATACATATTCACAATATCTTTATATATTATATTAGTGCAAAAAATATATACAGATATATGAACAGAGCAGCGTTACATATTACACAGGCCAGAGTTATCGAATATCTTTACGCTATTATTTCTTAAAGAACAAATTCAAACAAGATGAAACCTAGTGATTTTCTAAGACTGTGATGTCGTACATTTACTTGTATACATCATACACATATAAAATGTTCATTAAATATTATTTATATAATATTGAAAGAATCATCTCCGTATCTTGTAACATAACATAATAATACGTATCTTTTTATCATAGATCTTATATATATGGATACAACTTATAGCTATAATTAGAGGACCGAGTTGATAGAGCAAGAAAATATATCTTCTATCTTTTTATGAAAATATACTGCGCAAACTCGAGCATAATATCATATATATAAACATATATAAATTTAAAACATGTTTTATTATTACATTTTAAATTATAATCGTTTATTAAGTACTCACAAATAAAAGGAAATATTGTCATTCTTCCTCCGATAAACACATAGCATCGTCTTATCATTTTTATAAAGCCCATGACACATACAAGAACGTAAGGCCGTAACACGAAAGCAGTAAGTGAATTGACCAATCACAGTAAAGACCGCAAGGCCAGTAGCGAATCCAATGTTACGATTTCCTTACTGATTACGTCTTACAGACTTACGTTTTTCTATGTGCTCCCGGCTTTACGATTTCCTTACTGATTACGTCTTACGGACTTACGTTTTTCTATGTGCTCCCGGCTTAAGACTTCGTTAATTATAACCTATCCGTTAAAACGTCACCTCTTAATATATTTAAAATTGTTGATCATTTTTCATCATGTCATTTCGAGCATGCGCATCGTACATTTGGTATAACGAAGGATAGAAGATACAACGCATTTACTGTCTTTTTCTATCTAGCGAAACAAAGGCATCTATGGCTGTATTCCAAGAGTGCGTTCCACTTCCGAGTTACGCATGAAGCGCATGATATATCGTATTTTATCCTTCTTTATTATTGATAAACAACAAAGACAAATGATGCATCACGCACGCACCCCAAAATTCACTGCCTGAAAACCTGAAATTTACGTTACGTGCACTATAGTTTTTTGGTATTGGCAGTCAATTTTGGAACACAGCCCATGTATATAAGATTTATGCTTTTTACTAATTAATTTTTTTTGTTTTGTAATCGTAATTAATTTCAATAATGATCACTTTTATCACTTCATGGCAAAAAAGAAATGATCATCATTAAAAATGCCTTATACTTGTAATAAAACATACGCAAAAGTTTCCAAAATCAGGAAATTATGTGTATGTTTTTAAATTATGTTTGTTGGTTGTATGTGTTTAATGCATTGACAAATTTATGTATCATATTTTCACTGTAAAATACAAGCATAAGTAACTAAACTCATTTGTTTAACTGTCATATTATTTTTATTCCGTTATAACTTTTAAATAAATACATAAGAAAATGACTAGCTTCTCTTCACAATGCTTTATGTCAAAATTTGTATATATAAATTAAATGGAAACTATGCGAAAATTTTTGAAAAATGCAATCTAAAATTTCCTTTACAATTATTATTTATTACATAAAATGAAATTAATTTCTTTAATATAAATAAATTATAACAAATATAACATATAACTATAAACAAATATAATTGATATACCATATATTACGCGCGGAAATTAAAGCAACACTTCTTACGCCTTTGGAAAATGGGTAAACTTTAAATGAATAACTTCTACAGAGAGAGAAATTCATACACATAATGAGACGTTCAAAAAAGCATTTTGTAGCCTGAAATCTCTACTTTTCAGATCTGTACTTTAAATAACGATTTAGTTGATTTTTACAGAGCTACACGATTACAAACGATGATCAGTTATATTTCAAAATATTTTGTGAACTTTGCAAAATTTCATGCCGTAAATGAGAAGTCGGGCATAACTGTTTACAGCTTTCGAAAGCGTGAACTTTTATCTTTAATTTGCTTTTTTAACGAACGTTGCACGATTTTTTTTCATCGAGCTGATCAACATTGAAGTAAAAATGGTCCTTTTGACTTTGACTGCTCATAAAAGACGAACGGAGTAACGTACAGTATTCATTAAAAAGGGGAAAAAAAGTTCAATGTTTTTACTTTAAGATGTTCTTATCATTTTTTAGGCAGAAATAAGTTTTTTATGTAAAAACTTAAGTGGAAGGTGAAAACTGAGGCGCTCTGCTCTCTTCACCGATTTTGATCAAAATTGCAGCAATGTTAGAGGAGCCTACCAAGTGAACACCTGTAAAGTCATTCCCGCTAATGGGCCTTAGAAGCCGAGTAATGAGCATTTAAAAATATACCAAAAAATCTAGAAACAGTCTAATATCTCGGAAGATATGCATTTTTGAGAAAAATGTCTTAGACAAAAGTGATAGGGTTTAATAAGATATATTTACTAGTTTTATTGGTTTGACCTTGGGTAATAATATCGTCAACTTTGACTTGACCTTGACGATCCCATTTAAGGTCAAACCAATAAAACCAGTAAATACATCTTATTAAATCCTATCACTTTTGTCTAAGACATTTTTCTCAAAAATGCATACCTTCCGAGATATTAGACTGCTTCCAGATTTTTGGTATATTTTTAAATGCTCATTACTTGGCTTCTAAGGCCCATTAGCGAGAACGGCTTTACAAGTGTTCACTTGATAAACTCCTCTAACATCGTTGCAAGTTTGATCAAAATCGGTGAAGAGCAGAGCGTAGCTTCTCGTTAAATCCGGCTCGGCTTTCATATACGCTTATTTACTACTTTATATTTAATCTTTAAATTTACTATTTTATTATATCTAGACTACTCGTTATTTATTATTTAAACAAAATATAATAGTTATAGTATTATAAATGATATAATATAATGTAATAGAGAAAAATAACCTGAAATTAAAATCGTACGTTTCTTCCTATCTTTTTAGTGTACAATTAAAGGGCTATTGCAACAATTGTCTAATTCACATTTTGTAAAAATAGAAAATAAACTCTAAAGTTAAAGTAATAGGATAAATGCATTTATTTTTCGTTTTTACAAAATGTGAATAATTCCTCTGTTACAAAAAGCCGTTGAATTAATGTAGGTACATTTAATTGTACTACGTTTAATCCCTATTTAAATTTCCAGTTTATTCAATCATTTTCTTACTTTCAACAAATTAATTTAACAATTTAAATAATAATTTTTAAATATTATAAATAGAAAATGAATTTAAAGTATGTAGGGAAGACGGGGACTAAATAAGCACCTTTGTTTCAATTGCATTATTTTCAATAATAAAATAAACCATTTTAGTCAAAAAATGATTATCAACGTTTTATAGAGTGATTATAAGACTACAAGATGGTAATAAAAAGTTTCGGTATTTGCAACTTCATTTTATCCATATACACAAAAAATGATGTGATTCGAAAAATGAAATCTCAAAAATTACTTTTAACTATCGCAAACACGTTTGACTACCTAAGCATAATAACGCGACACTTAAACTAACCATATTTCGTTGGTAAAGAAGACACACGAGATGTCATCTACAATATAAATTGGGAACTCATAAGATATATTTTTGCCATTCAAAATTCAAACGTCAGCTTAGCCCCGGTGCCCATTTAGCCTCGGTCTTCCCTACCTTATAAAAAATTGTCTCCTGATAAAATTCGTTTAAATTTTGTAATTTTAAATTTTAGTGCATGAGATTAAAAGTTTTAATAAGTAAAAATCTCCAGCAACTACAGTCTCTAAAGGACATTAAATAATGCTAATTTTTTAAATTGTAATGCGAAATTTATCAGTGTAATTATCACTGTTCGCTACGAGTTTCAACAAGTTAAACATCTAAAGACTCATATAGAAATCTCTGTAATTCAAGTTTGGATGAGACTTAATTGCAGACATTTGTATAAGATGAGTTCGGATGCTTAACTTGTTGGAACTTACGTATAATGCAAATTCGTATAATGCAAGATAAATTTGAATCGACATTTTAGCCCTAGTATGGTATTCATGGGTTCAACGTACCCTATGGGATTTTTTTACATTCCTGTAACTTTTTTATAATATAATTTGAAGATTCGGATTGGGGCTGAAAAAAAACTTAATTGTCCATTGATATGATAATCCTGCAAGGATTTTTTTTGCGTTATTCTCGATAAGAATGCACGAAAGTTCAAAGAAAGCACTTGGAACCTACGTGTGATTAGCTTGTAAGTTTTCGGCGTTCTGGATACCACTTTATTTTTTATTAAGCATATGTTTACTGAGTTTCGGATAGTAAAATAAGTACACGAAAATGTAGAACTAAAAAGAATTATATTTTAATATAATAAATAGTAGAAATTTTATAATTTTGGTCAGTCTTCGGAGATCGTTCGGCCGGGGCGGATTTATTGCTTTAGAACGAGTGTTGCATCCTCTAAACTAAATCATAATAAACTTAATTATACATACTATAATAATATTTATACATGTACAATCCTTTATCTACTTATATTATTACTCTTTTACATTGTTCAAATAATAAAATTTTATTTATTAATTGTAAACTTAAAATATGTAGATTCTCCAAAAATGTCGATTTTCGATAGTTCAAATAATTATATTTTTTTGAGCGATTCATATCGTACTATTTTTTTTTAGTCCAAAGGGTCAACTAAAAAAATCCTACGGGTTTTTGCTTGAATATTAAATTTAAAAATTTGAGAATGTTTTATCCAAAGTGGTCATTTTTTGCGAATTTTTCCAATAAAATTTCTTTGAAGCATTGTAATTAATTGAAAATAAAATATTATTCATTTGATTCATATTTATCTGTCTTTGTCTGACTTCGAGGTATACATTTTACACGTTTTAAACTAAAAAATACGTATTCAGTCCAGAGATATAGCGTGACAAAATTCCAGGGTTTCACAAACCCTAGTGTTAGCAGGAAGGTAACGAAAAATAACAATACTATACTCCCAGATAGCCAAGCAAAATTTAGCATATGGGACAAATTGATGCACTGCATGTATTGTTTTCAACTTGTCGACAATTTGCTGTCATTGGAATCTAATGTGAAACTGAGTTAGGAGGGCAAGTAGACTTCATGAGTTTATGAAATAAGAGTATACATTGTGTGTAAGAGTATACATTGAGAATAAACTTGATAAATAAATTTGATAATAGACTCGTCATGTTGACAGCAAACTGACGGCACGCTTACGTCTTACTGCATGCATGATGACAACTTGCCAGCAGTTAGCTGAATTCTAAGGAAGACTTTACGTGATGTCAGAACAATAGACAGTTTGTGGAAACACCTTGGCTTTAGTTTGGTGAAATTCAATGCGGAATAAGTGACAGCAAAAGGGCAACATATTGCTCTTATTTGGCTATCTGGACTAGGGTTAAAGGAGGATGTTAAAAAGAAGCCGATTTTTGTCCACAAAGGATAAATAAAAGGAATAGCGATTTTTTTTTATAGATTTCGACCTTCTGAATACGATAATGTTAACAAAAAGTTTGGAATCAATAAGGGACACCTTGAAAATTGAGCATGAACATGATATATTTAAACAATTTTCAATATTCTTGCTTACTTTTCCAGGTATCCCCCAAATGTTACGAATTTTTTAATAATTTTATCATATTCAGAAAGTCAAAATCTACAAAAAAATCACTATTTTTTTTATTTACATTCTTTTGAACAAAAATTGGACCTTTTTTAATATCCTCCAAAAAAGGACAGATTTTTACTTGCCCAACAAGATGTAAGTAAAAAAAAAAGTGTTTTTTGTATTACAGCAGAAATTAAGATCAATTCTTTTCGCTCGTATAACTTACAACAAAATTAATATATACTAAACCCAATATATTAAACGAGCTACAGTTAGGTGTAACAAATAATATTTATTATTCACAAATTATAATCTTCCGACGGTAAACTTCAACGGTACGTTCCGACTATACTTAATCCTCATCAGTCACAGAAATAGATAATTACCCCATATATCTAATTACATTAACATATTATAAGGATCATCTCACGTTCGAATGACAAATAAATATAATAATATAACCAATTTTATGAGGATTATCTCATTTTATTACAAAAGACAGAATAACACAACCATATTATATATAGTCAAACTAATTAAATATCAGGCGATGTAATAATGAGTCATAATTCCGAACCAATTCATTGGTTAATAGCGAGAAAGGGCAGTCAGTATGAATAAAAGAAGAAATTTCCAGTCTTATTACAGATGTAGCTTGATGTCAGATTATACATATAAATGGTTGTATGTACGTCCTTAATATTGATAGAAAAGTCAAATAAATAGCGTCAAAAATTGAAATCTATAGAGATTACAGTTTGTGACTTAAAACTATCCTTAACGTCTAGGTAAAACTATAGAAATTATAAATTTATGTCTGTATATACATATATATACACGGTGTTTGAAAATTACCGGGTAATCGATCACGAGCAGGTAGAACGGACCGAATTGAATCGAAAATTCTTATACCATTTTGTAGGTTGCGCAATAGGTAACGAGATATTAACGTTTAAAAATAGTCGAATAAGCGCGTCCGGCCGGCCTACTGCTGCCGAATATACAACCTACCGTCCCCACCGATCGCACGGCG
>NW_017300330.1:75212-78086 GCF_001594075.2 Trachymyrmex cornetzi
AATTATTCAAGGCCAATATTTTGCAATTTTTAGTAATTAATATCTTGTTAACTATTGCGAAAATTGCAAAATGGTGGAGGACTTCGACTCAATTTAGTCCGCTCTATCTACACGAAAGTGATTGGCAAAAAAGGCGCACCCTGCATAAGGGACAAAGAGACATGAACACACATTCTAGATAACGCGCGCGATTTTAATAAATAGATTTTAATAAATTTTAATAATCATATAACCCTTCCATTAATAGCAACAATGATTTTAACGTTAAAAAAATCAAAATGTGTTTCAAACATGACGTTTTTCGTAATATCTTTCCAGTACACTCACATATTTTCTTTGGAAATATACTCGTGTTGATATATTGATATTTTTTTCAAAAATTGAAAATTGGCACTTTACAGTTAAAAACGGTAAAAACGAGTATTAGTCTAATTATTCATTTACTTTTTATTTTAAAAAATGCGTATTTCAATAGTTTTATAATATTTTTTTATAATAGATTAATATTTATTAATAAATATTAATAATATATATATATATTAATGTTATTAGTAATATTAATATGACATTAGTAATAGTCAATTATCAATATTATTATTATTACTTTTAAAAAATGCAATTTTATAATAAGAAAAAATCCAATATAGATTAAATAATCTTTTCAATTTTTTTTAACTATAAAATACAAATTTTAAACATTTGATGAAAATGTGTGTTCAAATATCAGTTAAGTTCTACCAAAAAAATTCCGTCTATAACAATACTCCAAGAATATCATTTAGAATGTGTTATTTAATACTAATTGCGATATTTTTTCTTTTTAATGCAAAGTACTAATTTTTAAAATTTTAAAACAATATATGTTACAGATATCAATACAAATGTTCTACCAAACAAATTCTGTGCGTATACTTGTAACTTCACATTTGAAAAACATTATAATTCTTTTTAGTCTTAAAATAAATTTTATAAACTGTTCTTTTTCTCCTCTAATGTCTTTATTACATTTTTTCAATTTTTTGATACATATGTTCAGGGATATAATGTTTCAATTTTTATTTGGTAATTATGCGAGAACTCGTACAAAAAATACTACAAACTAATCCCGGAATTACAAATTAACGCACGCAAAATGAGTCTCTTACTGTGCTTTTTAAATAAGTTTCAAATTTTCTTCAGCCATAGGTACTTATGCTCTTCTTCTTGACTCTAGCCTTTCTGAAAATTTATACAAATTGTAGTTTAAGAACGTGGACGGAGCCGGGAACGTGGACAGGAGCCAAGTGTTAGAACTATTTCACACATTTTCACTCATTTAAATATGTTACAAATCAAAATCGCTTATTTTCTTCTCATAAAGTTCTGAGAATTTTTTCAGAATTTTTTAATACCGTATTTTCTCATGTTGATAAAAATAAGAAAATGCAATACTAAAAAGTCAACGTATCCGACTTTTACACATCGGTGATCTCCACTATTTCATCTTTCCTCGAGCTGCTGATCACTATTACGAATCCCAACATCTCCTACATATCCGTCACAGAAGAGACACAGATTCAAATCCCCGGTAACTGAATGCCTTTTGCATACTTCGCTACTTACAATGTCGGTATAAGAGGTATCAACTCTTACAACCTTTATTCCAATTTAAACTAAATATAACTAATGTCAATCAAACAAGTAGTGTCATTTTTGCTACATTATGAGACGTGACATTAAGTTAGAGGATGATTTAATTTGTATTAATGAAAAATATTAATTGTAGAACGTATTTTTACTAAGAAGCCACATGTAATATTTATTGGAGAAATTTTCGGGTAGAACACATTCTGTGTCGAAACGTGAATGCTGTATCGCGTGAGGTTGCATTCGAGGACTGAACTGAGAGTGAATGACGCGAAACAACGTCGTCTAGACTAATCATTTAAAATATCCTAATACATATTCACCGAAGTTTGTCTGTAAAGGGATGTCACACTCTGAGATTCTATATACATAGTTTATGGTTTTCTTATTATTCATGCATTCTGTACGTATGAGTAATTTTGGAGAATGAAAGACCTACGCATATTATCTTGCTTTCCTTTATGAAAAATCTTTTTATAAAGAGACTTTGCAAAATGCATACGTTTTTGTAACTGTAAATACAGTAGTTAAATACTGTAGTTCCTATTCCATTTAAATTTTATTAATTGGCGTTTTGAATTAAAAATGTATAATATGCCATACTAACATTTCGGTCACTTGTTCATGATCAATATTACTTTGAATTTTTTGTACGTAGCATTTTAATTAATTGTGCAAGTTTTGTTTAACGCTTTAATGCTTTTAAGTTGCTAACTTAAACACATGCTTTACTTCTTTCCTTTTCTTCGTTCCTTTGGAAATGTAAAAAATTATCAAATAGTTATGATTCATACGTGACTTATTAGACAATTTTTTACATTTCCTCATGATGGAAGAAACCACCACCTTCCCGCAGTTTCCGTCGAGCAGTAATATGGACATGAATATTGATTTATTATTCAAGAATGTTTATAAAAGGATGTAATACACCTGTTATTTATTAAGATTGCATGTACAGTCGT
Organism: Trachymyrmex cornetzi; assembly: GCF_001594075.2. NCBI lineage: Eukaryota > Metazoa > Arthropoda > Insecta > Hymenoptera > Formicidae > Trachymyrmex > Trachymyrmex cornetzi. Next base: position 77,801 of record NW_017300330.1, read on the forward strand.
GTGTGTGTGATTTTGATTTGTAACATATTGAAATGAGTGAAAATGTGTGAAACAGTTCTAACACTTTACTCCTGTCCACGTTCCTGGCCAAGAGTGGGTTCCTTATTTTCCAAACTTGCAATTTTACAGCGCTTTTTCGTTTATTTTTCTGCGTTAGTTCTTAAACAACAATTTGTATAAATTTTCAGAAAGGCTAGAGTCAAGAAGAAGAGCATAAGTACCTATGGCTGAAGAAAATTTAAAACTTATTTAAAATGCACAGTAAGAGACTCATTTTGTGTGCCGG
>NW_017300330.1:78127-79043 GCF_001594075.2 Trachymyrmex cornetzi
TGCCAAATAAAAATTGAAACATTATATCCCTGAATATATGTATCAAAAAATTGAAAAAGTGTAATAAAAACATTAGAGAAGAAAAAGAGCAGTTTATAAAGTTTATTTTAAGACTAAAAAGAATTACAAAGTTTTTCAAACGTGAAGTTACGAGTATACGCACAGTATTTGTTTGGTAGAACATTTGTATTGATATCTGTAATATATATTGTTTTAAAATTTTAAAAATTAAGTTTTTACCGTTTTTAACTGTAAAGTGCCAATTTTCAATTTTTGAAAAAAATTTCAAGATATCAACACGAGCATATTTCCAAAGAAAATTTGTGAGTGTACTGGAAAGATATTACGAAAAACGTCATGTTTGAAACACATTTTGATTTTTTTAACGCTAAAATCATTGTTGCTATTAATGGAAGGGTTATATGATTATTAAAATTTATTAAAATCTATTTATTAAAATCGCGCGGCGCGTTATCTAGAATGTGTGTTCATGTCTCTTTATCCCTTATGCAGGGTGCCCCTTTTTTGCCAGTCACTTTTGTGTAGATAAAGCGGACTAAACTGAGTCGAAGTCCTCCATCATTTTGCAATTTTCGCAATAATTAACAAGATATTAATCACTAAAAATTGCAAAATATTGGTCTTGAATAATTTTTTACTCAAATACTATCAACTTTACAGAAAAACTGCAAGAGACAAAAATTATTTATTTTCTTCTCGTAAAGTACTGAGAATTTTGTCAGAATTTTTTAATACCGTATTTTCTCATGTTGATAAAAATAAGAAAACACAGTATTAAAAAGCTGATAAAAAATTCCGAAAAAATTCTCAAAACTTTATGAGAAGAAAATAAATAATTTTTGTCTCTTGCAGTTTTTCTGTAAAGTTGATAGTATTTGAGTAAAAAATTATTCAA
>NW_017300330.1:79389-83419 GCF_001594075.2 Trachymyrmex cornetzi
CGATGCCAGTAGGTGGGGGTAAAAGTGGTGGGGCTAGATTCTGTGTTGCCGGGGAGCCAAATGTGCATCAGTGGTTCTCACTCCCAGCGGCCCACGCGCTGTGCGATCGGTGGGGATGGTAGGTTGTATATTCGGCAGCAGTAGGCCGGCCGAACGCGCTTATTTGACTATCTTTAAACGTTAATATCTCGTTACCTATTGCGCAACCTACAAAATGGTATAAGAATTTTCGATTCAATTCGGTCCGTTGTACCTGCTCGTGATCGATTACCTGGTAATTTTCAAACACTCTGTATATATATATATATATATATATATATAAATTTTGGAACAAAAGTACACACTGAATATAAATAACAAATGTTTTCAAGTTTATATAACCAAATTAACAAATTAAATGAAGTTGTAACTAATTATTAAGGAATAAAGAATGAAGATCATGCACCACTTACTTGATGCAAGACAGATCCTTACTGTGGGAGAGTATAAACGCAACTGATAACGTACATATGCCAAAATGTCAAAAAACAAAAGAACTAAACGCTGTCGTTTTTTTATTATTCGAAATTAAATTTAACGAATAAATATATATGTCATCTGGAGATTCGGTGTCTTTTTTTAAATTTATACTATTTAACTATTTGCAACTCGAACGTAAGATGATCCTCATAATATGTTAATGTAATTAGATATACGGGGTAATTATGTATTTCTGCGGCTGATGAGGATTAAACATAGTCGAAACGTACCGTTGAAACTTATCGTAGGAAGATTATAATTTGTGAATAATAAATATTATTTGTTACATGTAACTATAGCTCGTTTAATTATTGTTTAAGTATTGGCCTGGATTTACTATTTATTAATTTTGTGTTTTTTGTTGATTTTGACCTTCTGAATATAAAATTATTAAAAAGTTCGTAGCATTTAGGGAACACCTTGAAAAGTAAGCAAGAATATTGAAATTAGTTCAATTATATCATATTCATACTCAATTTTCAAGGTGTCTCTTAATAAATCTCAAATTTTTACATTATCATACTCAGGAGGTCGAAATCTATAAAAAAACGTTATTCCTTTTACTTACACCTTCGGGCAAAAGGTCTCTTTTTAATTATCCTCCTTTATCTTGCATTATACAAATATTGTTTGAGCTCCAGTTTAAAAGTTCTCGTTTATTATAATACAAATGCTAATAATGTCAAATATCCTTGCTTCTTATTCAATAACAGGAGTTCCATTAACATAATGATTTCTCCTCAGGATTTACATGCTTTATTTTTTAATTGACATTATACGATTTCAATATTCCGCAAATTTTTCATGACGCTTGATATTAATCATTAATCATCCATAATAATCTCGAGCGAGGATATTTTTTACTATAACGAATTTTATTTTTTTGACTTCACATATTGACGAATTTGCAATCTACTGTGACATTATTATTGTACGGTCATTCACTACCCACAAGAATTGCGAACAAAAATTGTAAGAGCGATTTTACATTTTATTACATGTTTAATTTTACAAACTTAATAGTCAAATTTTTGTAGAACATTATGTACTGACTTTTTTAAATGTAATTGCTTTCATATTGAGAATGATTCGATAGGGGATCAAAACGTTTGTGCTTTTATTTAATTTTAATAAAGATTTTATTATTTAATGTTTAGCAATAAACCTGCTTGGCTCATAGATGTTTATCTATTATTTATTTTAATTTTTCAATAAAAACACAGGCCTGCATGGTTTTGTTGATTGGGATTTAACTATGTTTTCTTACGTAATTTTTCGCGCTGAATCCGAATCCGGATGCAGAATTGCTCTATCACGTCAGGTTTTTGAGAAAAGTGAGATTAAAGGTGTCAAAATTGACGTTTTTTGACATATTTGTGATTTTTTTGCTAGCGAAGTAAATTTTTTTTTCTACTTTCGTTTACGCCATCTGAAAGTGTCAACATTTATCTTCAAAATATATTTTTTTTAATGCCGTACGTTTTTTTTTCACCGAGATAATCTCTGTGTAGTCACACAAAGAAAAACATTTTTGACATAAAATGTTTGGATTATTACTCAGAGATTAACTATGTTTTCTTACGTAATTTTTCGCGCTGAATCCGAATCCGGCTGCAGAATTGCTCTATCACGTCGAGATTTCGAGAAATTTTAACTCAAAACAGCCAAATAAGCCATTTTCAGCCATATTTGAAATTCAATTAAAAATTGATAAAATTTTTGTCGTCTAATCCATCGATAGTATCATTTACTACTATACAGCCCCTTCAAAATCCATTTTGGACCATCCCAAAGCGATTTTTTTTTCGGAGATATAGCAATTCGAATTTCGATAAATTGTATCTCGTAGACACCTAATCTGTAAGGCAAAGTTGATGACTCCCCGGCCAATGAAGGCAAGGTGGATGACTCTCCGGCCAATGAAGGCAAGGTGGATGACTCCCCGGCCAATGAAGGCAAAGTGAATGACTCCCCGGCCGAAATACCGTTTGTTTTAATACAACGGTATAGAGATTAGGCTTCTACGAGATACAATTTATCGAAATTCGAATTGCTATATCTCCGGAAAAAAAATCGTTTTGGGACGGTCCAAAATGGATTTTGAAGGGGCTGTATAGTAGTAAATGATACCATCGATGGATTAGACGACAAAAATTTTATCAATTTTTAATTGAACTTCAAATATGGCTGAAAATGGCTTATTTGGCTGTTTTGGGTTAAGATTTCTCGAAATCTCGACGTGATAGAGCAATTCTGCAGCCGGATTCGGATTCAGCGCTAAAAATTACTTAAGAAAACATAGTTAATCTCTGCGTAATCACACAAACATTTTGTGTCAAAAATGTTTTTCTTTGTAACTACACAGAGATTGTTAATTCATTATAAAATCTCAAAATTTGAGCGCGCGCGTGTTTGTGTGTATGTGAATTTTTCATACAAACAATTTCCTATCAAAGGTGCGTTCCACTTAACGCTCGCAAGCATCGTTTGTTCTTATTTGACATTTAATAAATGACAAGGATGAAATGATTCCACGAGCGTTGTGAGCGTCAAATGGAACGCAGCCCTAGTGTGTGCGAAATCCTCTGCCACGTTATAATTTTAAAACTTTCATGAAATAATATGTAATTTAAAAATTAACTTCTTTAATTTTTTTTTAAATAGATAGCATATTCATCGTTATTAAGCTATACGCTCACTAAGTACGCGATAATATGATAATAAGTAATTCGTTTACCCACAACATACTGTAAAATAGAAGGATCTATTTTTGTGTTACATCACATTATGTATTTACATTTTGAAACTCCCCTGTGAGAAATATAAAAATTAAATATCCCCTCCACTATTGCCTTCATCTCAAACATTAAATATTAGAAATCATTGAAACATTGCTTAAGTTGTTTAGAGATTTCTCTACTATATGTATAATTCTTTTAAACAAATTAATGTTATGATATACGTGAGTTTGCGGGCGTGTGTAGTATCATATTATATACGCACACATGCACGCATGCACGCACGCACGCTATATATATATATGGAGGATGTTCAAAAAAATTTGGGACCCCGGATTTACTCGGGAGAATGACATTTGTGAAAGAAATGTTTCAAACAAAAGTTATGAAGTATAAGGCTGCTACTTCATATGTGCGTCTTCGTCGTACGGCAAATTCTTCAAGTGTGTTGATTGGCTACAGAATAGAGAGATCCGAGGATCTTTCTGTCCTGCACACATATGTCATATAATATTAGGTGTTAAACTTAATTCCTGCCGTTTTTTCGTCTCCAAAATTAATTTGTTTCGAAGGGAAGCTGAATGAATACCTTAATCAAAGTAATTTCCTCCATTTTCTACTACTTTTTCCCATCGCTCTGGCAACAGGGCAATCTCACGACGGTAGAACGCGGTGTCTTTCGAGGCGATCCATTCATCCACCCATTTTTGGACTTCGTTGTGACTGGAGAAGTGTGTGTCCGTAAGTGCGTGTTGCATCGATCGGAAGAGATG
>NW_017300330.1:83720-88363 GCF_001594075.2 Trachymyrmex cornetzi
CTCTGCGGCGTTGAAGCAGATGGTTGGCCGGGGTCCACCCATGATTTTTTCCGCTTGGGATTATCAAAATAAATCCATTTTTCATCGCCAGTCACGACGCGCCACAAAATCTCTTTTTTCTTTGCCTGGCAAGCAAAGAAGTCGCAATAGTCAAACGATTTGAAATGGCACTTTCTGACAACTCATGTGGTAGCCAACTCCCTTCCTTATGGATCTTTCCCATGGCATGCGTTTTGAGACGGCCATTGGAGTAACATTTAATTGTTTCGACAACTCTAAAAGCGTTTGAGCTGGATTCTCATCAAACAAGTCTTGCAGTTCGACATCTTCAAATTTTTTCGGCTGTCCTGGACGCTCTTTGTCTCTCACATCAAAATCACCGTTTCGGAAGCGTTCAAACCAAACTCTACATGTTCTTTCTGATGGACTTTCATCACCATACACTTCGGATAATAAGCGATGCGCTTCAGTTGCGGTTTTCTTAAGATCGAAGTAGTGAAGAAGCACATATCGGAAAAACAGCTTATCGCGATTTATTTTCAATCGATTGGAAAATCTCTTTGGCGTCGAGAAATCTAACCTGTGAGGATTGAATCACTTTCAGCGATGTCTAAACTACAAAAGACATATGACTTCATCGTCGAAACTCGCCAGCGTTGGAGCCAGCACCCTCTAGTAGCGAGCGGCAGGAATTAAGTTTAACACCTAAAAACGCACAAATGAAATAACATCCTAAAAAGAGCTATTTACAAGTCTTATCAGTTTGACCTTGGCGTTGCCAAGGTCAGGTCAAGATCAAATCGATTTTTTTTTATGGGACACCCTATTTTTGATGTCAGACTCTAATAACTAGTATCAAAGAGCTTTTCAAAACACTGTAATAAAGTTATTTTTCATTAAGTACTTTTCGAGTTATAAAGCTTGAAAGTTACAATACCGCCGGCATTTAGCTACGCACAGATTAACCACTAAAACATCTTGAATATTATTCAGGATCATGTCCTGGATAACATTTGTTAAGATCAAGGCCATTAGAGGTTATATCTCTTATTTTCATTTTTACGTAAAAATGAATTTTTAATAGCTAATGTCGGCGGTACTGTAATCTTACAAGAACTGTAAATAGATCTATTTATACCTTACAACTTTTGTCTAAAACATTTTTTTCAAAAACGTCATCTTTCCGAGTAAATCCAAGAACCCATCCTTTTTTTGAACATTCTGTATAATATATACAACATACAGGGTGTTTCATTTTAAATAATGCATTAAAATTTCTTGAAAACTATTGTAGATACGGAAAAATGTTCAAACAAAAATTATATGGTTTGGGGAGGAAAACATAAGAAGGTACCATTGATTTGACCTTAGGTGCCGTAGTCAAGGTCAGGTCAAAGTTACATCGATTTTTTTTAATGAAACATCCTATTTTTGATAGCAGAATCTAATAACTTGTGTCAAGAGCTTTCCAAAACACTATAAGAAAGTTATTTTTCATTAAATATTTTTCGAGTTACAAGGCTTGAAAGTTACAGTACCGCCGACATTAGTATTACGCAAGGCGTCCGACCGACGGCTAAAACCTCTTCAATATTATTCAGGATCATGTCCTAGATAACATTTGTCAAGATCAAAGTCATTGGAGGTTGTACTTCTTATTTTTATTTTTACGTAAAAATGAATTCTTAATGTAAAAATGAAAATAACAGATACAACCTCCAATGGCCTTGATCTTAACAAATGTTATCCAGGACATGATCCTAAATAATATTCAAGATGTTTTAGTTGTCAGTCGTACCTTGCGTAATGCTAATGCCGGCGGTACTGTAACTTTTAAGGGGTGGCACCCAGTTGGACACGGCTCAATTGGACACGAGCCACTCACAGCGCTTGAGACTACAAAGCTCCTAAGCACCGGTCGCTGTGATTGGTGGTGTCCAATCGAGACGTGGTCAATCGGGATCACCCCACTTTTAAACCTTATAACTCGAAAAGTACTTAATGAAAAATAACTTTATTACAGTGTTTTAGAAAGCTCTCGACAGCTATTAGAATCTGCCATAAAAAATAGTGTCCCATTAAAAAAAATCGATATGACCTTGATCTGATCTTGGTGATACCACCCAAGGTCAAATCAATGATACCTTCTTATGCCCCCCCTCGAAATCATACAATTTTCGTTTGAAACATTTTTCCGTATCTACCATAGCTTTCGAGAAATCTTAATGCATTATTTTACCTTTTTTTTGTCTAGGACATTTTTTATTTTGACATAACACGACGATTAAAATCTTCCTTGATATCTCTATTTTATAGTTCCCAAGTTACAAGTTGTTATTTCTAATAGTTCAAATATGGCGTCGACATATGCCTGAAGATCTGGTTTAGTTCCCATACATTTTTTAGTTGATATTCTTCAGATAAATGATGTTCAACATTAAGAAAATGTCAAAATAATGATAATTTCAAATGTAATTTTGAGGCAACATTAAAATTCAATATGGAGGACGAAAAATTAAGAAATTCTTTTATTGTTCTAAAAATCAATATTTTTGTATTGCTTATTACGAATTCGTCAGCAGATTTGTTGTTTTTTTTTTAATTCAAAATGGCTAATCTAATGTAGCAGATCAAAAATAAATATTTTTTTGTTGATTTTGTTGAATTTTTATACCTCAGATCTTCAGGCATATTGTGACGCTATATTTGAACTATTAAGCTGATTCTACAATGAATCGGTAGTCAATAGTCGGCCTAATAGGCCTAATAGGTCTTCTACAATAAGCCGCAAGTCAGAACGTCAGAAGTCTTAACCAGTCTTAACCAAGTCGTTCAAGTTGGCTATTGGCCAACTTCACTGATTATGCCTTAAGATCGCTTAGAACTTCTGACTTGCGGTTTATTGTAGAAGGCTTACAAGTCTTAAGGGGGTGATCCCGATTGACCACGGCTCGATTGGACACCACCAATCACAGCGACCGGTGCTTAGGAGCTTTGTAGTCTCAAGCGCTGTGAGTGGTTCGTGTCCAATTGAGCCGTGTCCAACTGGGTGCCACCCGTCTTAAGCCTATTACACAATAGGGCCACAAGCTGTAAGTCGTAAAAAATTAACGAGTCATATGGCGAATTCGGTCACTTGTACTACACTAGATCAGTGCATACTAAAAGCTACTTTGCATGAAATTAGCAAAGTTAATGTAAAAGTATATAAATATTTTAAACGATTAGCTACCTGCTAATGATATTGTCACATTATTTAACAAAATATATGTGTATCATTTCATTGTCAAAGTTGATTATATTGTATCACTGCATTGAGATAGTTTATATAAAGCAGCTTTTAACATGCACTGATCCAGTGTAATGCAAGTGATCGAATTCACCAATAGTCAACTATGTTTCTTATACTCGACTGTAATTGGTTAATTTTCTACGCCTTACAGCTTGCGATGCTATTGTAACAAGCCTTGTTGGTGAATCGATGAAGTTAGTCAACAGCCAACTTGTACTACGACTAAGGGGCCGATTCTATAACTCTTAACGACAGTCGTTGATGTTGCGCTTATGTAGAATAAAAAAGCTGCGCAATGACATCAACGACTGTCGTTAAGAGTTAACAAAATCGGCCGGCCCCTAAGACCAGGGTACACAATCTACCATTGTTATAGCTGAGTCACAATTTATGGCGCCATCCAGTGGTGTAGCCAGGGGGGGCTGTGGGGGCTGCAGCCCCCCCCCCCCCCCCCAAACGAAATTCTGAATAATTTCAATAATTTCATAAGAATGTGTAGAAAATTGTTGAGCCGTAAATATCAATTTGTTTTGAGAGAGGAAATTAAATCCTGTTGGGAGTAGTTCTCATATTTAATTTAATTAGCAAAAATATCGTTTATTATGTATTAAAAATATATTTGTTGATTTTCCTTTGTATTTGGCATGTAAACAAAATTTCGATAAATTACACGGAAGAAAAATGTTGCTATTAGTACAACCGCAAAAAGTGGCGTTGGGAGAACGGCAGCATTTCAACTCACGAAATCTCTCAGCCGAATATTAATATTTATTATTCAATTTTTTACACAATAATCTTTGACATATTCTGTGACTAGTAGAGCTATTCCGAAATTTTTGAAGCGCTTTACAACAAAATGGCGGGTTTTTAATAATACTTTGTTGAGTTTAGTGAATTCTTTTTCAAACGTTAAAGTTGTGTTACGAATTTTCGAATTAAAAATTTTCATTAATGCTACATTGTAGTTGAATATTTGAAGAAGTTTTCTGGAAAGTTTTAGATCTTAGATGTAATAATAAAAAATTATGACAATTTATATGCATCGTCAGCGAAACGTCTGACGCGACATTATAACGACATGTATATAAATATTATAAATTATCATAACTTTTTTGCTATTGAATTTATTTTGTTTTAAACGAAACTTTTTTTTGTTTATGCTTACCAAATGTGTCACTAATATAAAAAAGAACATTTTAAAAAACTGATTTCTGCACACTCAAAAAAAGATCTAATTGTAAAGTGAAATTTTCGGTAACCTCATATTCTAAGCAGAAACTTTTACAGAAAGAGTATTCCTCTTCCAATGCACTGGACTATTCATCAAAAATGTATTGGAGATTATTCTAAC
>NW_017300330.1:88536-96200 GCF_001594075.2 Trachymyrmex cornetzi
TTTCTGCTAATATTAAAATTATTTTTTTTTGGGTGCAGTTCCTCCTGAAACATTTTTCTCGCCACTGGCGCCATCTACCAAAGAAGGGGAAACTTCTTCGCCAAGTTTGATATAAAAATATAAAAAATATAAAAATATAAAAAGTTACGGTCATCCATCCGATCCACAACCCTATCCAACGATGCTTTATTTATATGATCGTACCCGAACTAGTAACTACTATGTCATGATGACATATGAATATTTAGTTGGATAGAGATATATTATTACAAAAAGTGTGTGGCATATAATAATGCCATTTACCGTTCTGGAGGAGAAACTTTTAACAAGAATCATGGGAATCGTAATAATTGTAAGGAATGAGTTTATGAATGGCAGCTTGGATCCCCTGACTAACATCAATTCACATCTGCATATCACTGATATGAATCTTGTATGTGTTGTAGCGTGCAGTGGCGCCATCTACTGATGAAAAAGGAAGCTTATAAAGATTCAATATTTTCTATTGGTATTGTGTACCCTGATTAAGACTAACAATTTTCTTAAAACTGATCAAATTCAACTTTATTGCTTCCCGCCATGATATAAAGACAAGAGTATGCTCGTCCGGTGGTAGAGCACTGCGCAGTTACAAGCATACGTCAGGCTTGGATAGATTCGACTGTTTCCGGAGCAATATGGTATCAATGAAATATAGGGTATCAATGAAATATATCCCCTTTTTACTAGCAATGCAACCATCATGATATCGTTCCAATTTGAAATGCATATTCGTACCAATTGCATGCTTACTAAAATTGAAACGCTGTTGATAGCATGGGCTGCGTTTCGTTATTCACTGTTAGTACTGGCAGCATTGCACATACCGTTCCAATATATCGCAGTACACTTCCAATATACTTTTCCATCTATATAACGTCGTAAGTTTTTGCGTCACTTCCTACTTCTATTACTGCGGTTGGCGAGGTCAGGTAATCGCAGTAAAAAAATGGCAAAATTCAACGAAATGGAAAATCCGGAAAAAGTGTTTTTTAGATGTCGAAACGAATGAAAGTTATGAAATATTAGTGAATAAAGAAGATGCAGAAAAGGCACGCAAAGGTATTTATATAATTAAAATTCCAAATTATATATATACACGATGATCCATTTTAATCGACGGATCCAAATATCTCCTAAAATACGCCAGCTACAAAAAAAATCGTTGGGACAAAAATTGTCGAAGACAATGAGGGTCATTTATCTGTGCTAATAATTTTTACTTTCAGGTCGATTTTCAAGGTTATTTGAAGGTCAAGGTCATTTTTTTAAATGAAAACCCCTATTTTTGACATCGGATTCGAAAAGAGCGGAAAATTTTACATTTGAAATGATATTTTAGAATTTGTTATTGTGAGTTTAAGAAGGTCAAATCAAGGTCAAATCAAGCACCCCAAACATGAGAGGCAAGGGGACTCACGATAATCAAGCACCCCGAAAGAAACAGAACTTACTACGTCCACGTCGTTGCTTCCGGGTAACGCTAAAAATAAAGACAAAGTCTTTGAATTTTTCGCAGCTTTTCTACTATTTGAAGTACCGCCAAACACTTATCATGCATAAAAAGCTTATAAATCTAAATTAATAACTTCTAAGTGCTTTTTAATCATTTACCTTGATTTGACCTTCTTAAACTCACAATAACAAATTCTAAAATATCATTTCAAACGTAAAATTTCCCGCTCTTTTCGAATCCGGTGTCAAAAATAGGGGTTTCCATTTTAAAAAATGACCTTGACCTTCAAATAACCTTGAAAATCGACCTGAAGGTCAAAATTATTAGCACAGATAAATGACCCTCATTGTCCTCGACAATTTTTGTCTCAACCATTTTTTTGTAGCTGGCGTATTTTAGGAGATATTTGGATCCGTCGATTAAAATGGGTTATCGTGTATATTACGGTACTATAAGTACTACTAAATCCGTTTCGTTAATCGTTATGCAACGTCATATAAAAGTACTATTAGTAATTTCAAAACGCTTCTGCAGTACTACTTTATGACGTCATATTGCCAGTACTGACAGTGAATAACGAAACGCAGCCATGTTTTTATGACGACATACCTGCAGCATTGCCTGCGTTCAGCAGATTCAACAGTTTTGCAACCGTTTTATGATTCTTCGCTGAGATAGGACTATTCCTTTAAATCTAAAAGTATAATCCAATCAGCGCGACGAATCATAAAACGGTTGCAAAACTACTGAGTCTGCTGAACGCAACCATTGGCAATCAATTTTGGAACACAGCCATAAGCTGCGTTTCGTTATTCACTGTCAGTACTGGCAACATGACGTCATAAAGCAGTACTGCAGAAGCGTTCTGAAATTACTAATAGTATATGACGTTGCATAACGTCATATACTACTTTTATATGACGATGCATAACGATTAACGAAACGGATTTAGTAGTACTTATAGTACCGTAATATATATATATATATATATAAAATTTGTAATTTTAATTATATACATACCTTTGCGTGCCTTTTCTGCATCTTCTTTATTCACTAATATTTCATAACTTTCATTCGTTTCGACATCTAAAAAACACATTTTTTCCGGATTCTCCATTTCGTTGGATTTCGCCATCTTTTTACTGTGATTACCTGACGTCGCCAGCCGCAGTAATAGAAGTAGGAAGTGACACAAAAATTTATGACGTCATATAGATGGAAAAGTACATTGGAAGTGTACTACGACATATATTGGAACGGTATGTGCAATGCTGCCAGTACTGACAGTGAATAACGAAACACAACCCGGTCTATCTTCATGATGACGTCATTGAGGGAACTAGACGCTGTTGCAGCGCGTTGCATAGTAATAGCGAAACAATTTTTCAGTACTGGCAGTGTATATCGGAACACACCCATAGTCGCCAACACATGTGCAGCACATGTCGAATAAATTCTGTAGTGTAAAGCGGGGAGCACAGACTCTTGCATAACGCATAACACGTAATGCATAAGAATATGTACCAATCGAAGTTCTCCGTTACTTTCCCTTCCATGTAATAGAGAACTCTGGTTGGTTCAATTTCTTATGCCTCATGTGTTATGCGTTATGCAAGAGTCTGTGCTCCCCGCTTAAGGGTATATCCACACAAACTTGCATAGCTGCATAAACGTATGCATAAAGAAAATTATCCATTCGCATATCTCCTACAAAGACGCATGTAAAATGTGATTGGATAATTTTATTTATGCATACGTTTATGCGGCTATGCAGGTTTGTGTGGATATACTCTAAAGTTTGAGTGATTTAACATTCAAAATGCGTTGTGCAGTTAAAAGATACGGAAAATACCATCATAAAACAAAAAATAAATCGAATCGAAAGAAGTTAGAAAATTTTTTGGATTGAAAGACATGCTTAAAAGCACATGTTAGAATTTCGTGCTTAATGATGACATACGCTTATGAACAATTCTTATTGATTTTAGGGGCATGGACATGCACATACGCATACCTTATCTTCATATCATGCTTCCAACTAGTTGAGCTAAACGACTCGCTGTACAATTAGTAGATGCAAAAATTATTTAGGTTAAAATTGGTTAAGACTTAAGATTTCCAACTACTGACTCATTGTAGAATCAGTATCAGAGATAATAACTTGTAACTTGGGGACTATAAAGTAGATATGTCAAGGAAGATTTTAAGTCGTGTTAAATTAAAATAAGAAGTGTCCTTCCTAACAAAAACGGATAGCTCACTTGACATGGAATGCTCGAGATATATATATATATATATATATATATATATATAGGGTGTCCCATTTTAAATGACGACCTCAAATTTCTCTTGAACAGTGCATTTTAAAGAAAAATATTTTAGACAAAAATTTTATGACTTCGAGGGAGACACAAGATAGTATCATTTGTTTGACCCAAGGTGGTGTTGTTAAGGTGAGGACAAGATCACTTTGAGTTTTTCAAATAGAACCCTCCATTTTTCATTACATATTCTTGTAGCTTACCTCGAAAGCTTTTCAAAACATTGTAATTAAGTTTATTTTTATTAAGATCCGGGTTCAAGTCCCAGCCGAGGTAATATTTTTTGCAATAAATTTATTAACAGTTTCAATATATTAACATCTTTATAATATGATGCTTGATGATAGCATTAAATTATTAAATTGCTTGTCAATTTAATTCGCGATTACTAGAGTAGTTTTAATTGTGTTTATAATCCGGAAAAACAATTCGGCGCACAGTTTGAAAAAGACTACAATATGATATAAATGCAAGTAAATATATAGTGTATATTAATAATTTAAGATTGAATTATTTAAAGCAATGAAGATCCAGCTTCAATCGTAATATTTTAAATTTCTAGTATTGATTGTTTCTTACATATGCGGCCTAAAATAAAGATTTTTAATATTGTATTTTTATTAAATACTTTTCGAGTTATAAGGCTTGAAAGTTAGAGCACCACCGGTATTAGCATTACCCAAAGTGTCCGACCGATGGCTAAAACCTCTTGAATGTTGTTCAGGATTATGACCTGGATAACATTTGTCAAGATCAAGACCATTGGAGATTATTCTTCTTATTTTCATTTTTGCATTAAAAATTTATTTCTATGTAAAAATGAAAATAAGAGGTATACAATTCTGAACATTCAAGAGGTTTTAGCCGTCAGTCGGACATCTTGGGCAATGCTAATGCCGACGGTACTGTAACTTTCAAGCCTTATAACTCGCAAAGTATTTAATGAAAAAATACTTTATCAGTGTTTTGAAAAGAGCTCTCGAGGTACCTATAAGAATATGTAATGAAAAATGGAGAGTTCCATTTAAAAAATTCAAAGTGATCTTGCCCTTACCTTGACAACGCCACTAAAGGTCAAAACAATGATACCATCTTACTATGTCTCTCTCAAAAAGTCACAAAACTTTTCTAAAATATTTTTCTCTAAAATGCACTATTCAAGAGAAATTTGAGGTCATCATTTAAAATGAGGCACCCTGTACATACATGTAAAATAATATTAATAATCAATATTATATCTTGAATTTACAATCTGTTTCTACATTATGAATCACGTAATTTTTTTCACTCTTTATTAAGTAGTCAAACTCAACGACAGCTCACAATACTGATAATTTTTACGTACGTCAAATTCTTTTTGATAACTGTTTTACCTTTACTTTCTGCGTTTTACAACTTGGAGTAATTCGACAGACAAACGCATTTGTATATTCATATCCTTTACAGCAGGATGAAATATTCAATTTAAATCGACTACTGTTCCAGCCACGACGGTAAAGTGGAGTTTGGGGATTTCACCTTGATGTTGAATTGTTTGAGAGTTGCTTCCAATGCAGTTTGATTCCCCGAGAAATAAGCAGATACAGCATTATGGAATAACAAAAGTTGCTTATGCATTACTTTAATCTAAAACAGTGACGTATTTATTAGAAGAGATTAATTAGCCAATTAGTAATTTATAAAGGAAAAATACCCTGTTTTCATCCAAAAATTTCAATTTAATGGAAACATCCGAGCGCAATTTTTCGAAATTCTGCTTGTGTCCTTCATAATTAGTCTGTGCCTCCTCTAATCTCGCCACATTATTACTGTCTGATTTTGTAGCTTGCACAAGAGCTTCTAGATCTGTTCTATATGCATCATACTCTATCCTAAGTAATTATTACGTTATAATAGCATAACTAAAATTGACATGAAATGGAAATATATTTAAAATAAAAATCGCATACCTTGCAGTTTCGTATTGTCTCACTGTGAACAGCGTGTCCTCTATCGTTTTATTACACAAGGTATTCACAGAGGAAACGAAAAAATTTAAGGCCCCTAGAAGTGTTTCGCCATTTTTAGTTAAATTTCTTTGCGTTTCCGAATTATACAGAAATTCCTCTTGAAGTTCAGGCGATTTTTGTGCTAATTCAGAAAACGCTTCTCCGAGAGCGTGTTGCGTCTGAACAACGTGATGAAAGTGTGATGCCAAAGCTCGTGATAATCGCAAAACATTGCAATATTTTCTCTGAGTATCTCTGAGCAATTCGATCTGTGTTTCAAGTTCTAAAATACAAAAATAAATAGGTATTTATTATATATAGAAACAATAAAAATGATTTATCAAGAATATTCAAAAGTGCCAAAGAATTTGTGGATTATTGTCCTTCATCAAGATAAGGAACACACTCAATATTAGTGTGCTCCTTGTCTCGATGAAGCAAACAGCAAAGATCATGAAATGTTAGCAGTAACAACAGATGACTATACAACAATAACCCGCAAACTCTTTGGCACTTCTGAAGGAAACATCCATGAAAGTCTCAAAAATATTGCCATATGAATATTCTCTTAGGCAAAAACTCACCAAAGTCCACAGTACGCGACGTTTTCCCTAATCTTTCATACATTAATTGTTTGGTGCATTTGTATGTGGAAATACTCCAATTTTTCAGACTCTCAATTTTACTCTGGGTGGTACGCATGGTTTGTGTATCACCATTCTGAATAGGTGTACTCGGCGAAACTGCTACTGCTGTAGGCATACAGATATCTTTTACTTCAATTTTAATGCTGTATCATCTCATTAGATAGTAAATACATGCAAAAGAATATTTGATACTTACAAATCGGAGTAGTAGGACTTCCTAGGCTCAAGTTTATGGTGGCTGGTTTTGGATGACCATCATTGCTATTGTTTGGTACATGAGGAGGAGGAGTTCCAGTATGTACAGCGCTATCACTTTCATTTAAGGAGGGTGCATCCTTTAACATTTCGTGAATACTACGCTCCATCCCACTTGACGTAGCCGTAATATGGGACATTCCTGTTATAAATTAAACATTTATACAAACCATTGCCTTTATATTCAAATATAAACTTTTTCGATTGAAATGTTTTTAAATAAAACTCATTGAAAACAAAACATACGAGAAATATATGTGCTTATTCCTTTTAAGATATACTTAAATAATTTTTCTAAAAATTAAAATATCAAATGAATCTTAGATAATCAATAAACAGAGCACATTCGCTTCATATTACATTAAAGTTGAACGTCATCCAGCCTTCGAAAGATTCAGTAACAGTTAACACTGCGAGATACTTACAATTAACAATTTGGCAGAAATTGTAACAGATACGGTAACTGTTCACGACATTCGATCTACGTATTGTTCGAGATGTACTATCATGAAAAATATAATTACAACCAGAATTACCGTAAACCATAGACACGCTTTATCACACAAACTCAAGTACGACTTCCATTTGATATACCTTAACAGAAATTTTTTCAGACTAGAGGTGCGTTCCGTATTGCGCATGATGTGCATGATGCATCCATTGTCCTTGTTTAACATTTGGTGAGCAACAAGGATAAACGATGCATTATGCGCATCATGCGAGAAACGGAACGCACCCTGTGCCATAGGCCTAGTTTACATCGTTCACTTGATAGGTACTAATCAGTAGCCTATGGTCTGTTTTCTGTTCCTGCACTAGGGTGCTGTCATGGTGGAAATACGTGAAGCCCATGACACATACAAGAACGTAAGGCCGTGACACGTAAGCAGTAAGTGAATTGACCAATCACAGCAGAGACCGTAAGGCCAGTAGCGAATCCAATGTAAAGGCCCGTCTA
>NW_017300330.1:96419-96729 GCF_001594075.2 Trachymyrmex cornetzi
ATTCCTACCCGGGTGCTCCTCGGATGTCATGTTATCCTTGTTTAACGTTCAGTAAACACAGCTGTCTATACTAAACTAGATTGCTAACATTTCAAGCTAGAAACACAATAGACACAGGCAATAGGCACAGGCAACAGGGATTAACAAGCCGTCCAATCAGAGCTCTGGGATATAATATCGAACTTATACCCCAAAGCTCTGATTGGACGGCTCGTTATTTCCTGTTGCCTGCGCCTATTGCCTTGTGTCTATTGTGTTTCCAGCTTCACCTTTGGGACAGCATGGAGTGCATCCGATAGAAGTTCCGGTG
>NW_017300330.1:96740-99954 GCF_001594075.2 Trachymyrmex cornetzi
GGCTGCTGCCGCCACATTTCAAATTGTTATTACGTTTAATATTCAATAAATTTTTGTAACAGTTATTGTTTAAATGCCAAAAATTGTTTAACTAATTAAAATAATTTATTATTGAATAGATTATTTCAATTCTTTAATAAAAAATGTGTTTAAATAATTTGTTTCATTGTTTAAATAAACAGTATTTAATTTAAAAACGTACAATTTTATTACTTTTTTTAACTTTATACATAATATTTATATTTATGATATAAACTTCATATACAGGGTGAGAAAAAATATGGAAACCCTGAAAAATCTCAATAAATATAAGTTTTACAGAAAAATGTTTCAAATAAAAGTTGTAGGATTTAAAAAAGTCTATTCAATAGTCTCAGTTTGATCCTGACTGGCGTCGTTGAGGTCAAGTCAAAGTCACGTTGAATTTTTTAAAAAGAACACCCTATATTTTATTGCATATTCTCATAGCACATCTCGAGAGCTTTCCAAAACACTATAATTAAGTTCATTTTCGTCATGTACTTTTTGAGTTATAAGACTTGAAGGTTACAGTACCTCCGGCATTAACATTATCCAAGGTGTCCGACCGGCGGCTAATGTTTTGAATGTTGTTCAGGATTATCATCTGGGTAACATTTGTCAAGATCAAAGCATCATTGATGATTATTTCATCTTCATTATTGTAATATTTTACACTATTTCTGGAAGTTGAATTTCCATGTAATCTGTAATTTATTAATACTAACGGGCGATAAGTTCATTCTTAATTAAAATTTTATTAGGAACAAGTGACCTTACCTGAACTAAATCTGTGGATTATCTTCCAAGACAACGCCAATACTCTCGATTATCTGTAATAATATCGCCTATGTTAATTTGACCTCTATTTATAACCCTTACGAATCACTTAAAGGTTACAGTACCTCCGGCATTAGCATACGCAAGCTGTCCAACCGACGACTAAAACCTCTTGAATGTTATTCAGGATCATGTACTGGATAACATTTGTTAAGATCAAGGTCATTGGTGATTATTCCTCTTATTTTCATTTTTGCACTAAAAATGTTATCCAGTACATGATCCTGAACAACATTCAAGAGGTTTTAGTCGTCGGTTGAACAGTTTGCGTAATGCTAATGCCGGAGGTACTGTAACCACTGAACTCTATACTGGAATGGGCATCTAGGAAAATTCGTGGCCGCGATTGATCAGTCGCCATTTGGCTCGATCAGATGCCTGAGCAAATCAGAAGCTTCACGTCTACATAGATTTCCATACATCGATCAATGCATCGATCGCAACCATGGTGGAAGGGATAGCACTATCCCTTCCACCATGATCGCAACGCGCGCGCGAACGCTTCTGATTTGCTCAGGCATCTCATCGAGCCAAGATGGCGACTGATCAATCGCGGCCATGATTTTCTATGCATCACAACGGAGATACCCATTCCAGTATAGAGTTCAGTGACTGTAACCTTTAAGTTTAAGTGATTCGTAAGGGTTAAATAGAGGGCAAATTAACATAGGCGATATTATTACAGATAATCGAGAGTATTGGCGTTGTCTTGAAAGATAATCCACAGATTTAGTTCAGGTAAGGCCACACCTAATAAAATTTTAATTAAGAATGAACTTATCGCCCGTTAGTATTAATAAATTACAGATTACATGGAAATTCAACTTCCACAAATAGTGTAAAATATTACAATAATGAAGATGAAATAATCACCAATGATGCTTTGATCTTGACAAATGTTACCCAGATGATAATCCTGAACAACATTCAGTTTTAGTCGTCGGTTGGACAGCTTGCGTAATGCTAATGCCGGAGGTACTGTAATCTTCAAGTCTTATATATAACTCAAAAAGTACTTGACGAAGATGAACTTAATTATAGTGTTTTGGAAAGCTTTCGAGATGTGCTATGAGAATATGCAATAAAAAATAGGGTGTTCCATTTAAAAAATTTAACGTGACTTTGACTTGACCTCAACGACGCCAGTCAGGATCAAACTGATGAGACTATTGAATAGATTTTTTTAAATCCTACAACTTTTATTTGAAACATTTTTCGGTAAAACTTATATTTTTTGAGATTTTTCAGGATTTCCATATTTTTTCCTCACCCTGTATAAACATAGCCAGGTCGGCCTATCGGTCTACCTGTTGTCCAGACTCTGATTAGAGGGTTTCTAATATGAACGATTGTTTGCAGAACAAAAAGAAATTATAAATATTTTATAAGTTAAGTATTTTTAAATAAAATGAGTTTTGTTAACCGATGACGTTGACTGATTGGAGTGATTTCTTTAGATAATTTATTCGAATGTGAAAACATTCTCATTGTTAAATATTGCCTACAATGGCAATTATTAGTTGAACACGGTGTGGGGTTTCTGTTCCAATTTCTAATTCATCGAAACATCTATTATCTAACGGAAATAAATTAGTAATACAAATTTTCTTGTTACTCTCCAATCAGAAGACAATGTTTTTTAAATGTTTTTTAAATGTTTATTTTTCATTAATTTTACATTTTTCACGATTCGTTTTCAAAATTCATTAATTTAACATTTATTTAACGTTTTATAAATGTTTATTTTACATGGTAACATTTTATTTGACATAAATGTTTGAAAAAACATTTTTTAAACGTTTATTTAACGTTTATTAAATGTTTATTTAACATTAATTATTCATTTGAAATAAATGTTCGAAAAAACATTTTTTAAACGTTTTTTTAACGTTTATTAAATGTTTATTTAACATTAATTATTCATTTGAAATAATGGTTTGAAGAAACATTTCTTAAACGTTTATTTAACGTTTATTAAATGTTTATTTAACATTAATTATTCATTTGAAATAAATGTTCGAAAAAACATTTTTTAAACGTTTTTTTAACGTTTATTAAATGTTTATTTAACATTAATTATTCATTTGAAATAATGGTTTGGAGAAACATTTCTTAAACGTTTATTTAACGTTTATTAAATGTTTATTTTACATTAATTATTCATTTGAAATAATGGTTTGAAGAAACATTTCTTAAACGTTTATTTAACGTTTATTAAATGTTTATTTTACATTCATTATTCATTTGAAAGAATAGTTCGAAAAACATTTTTTAATCGTTGTTTTAACGTTTATTATATGTGTTTATTGGAGAGAGTAGGAGTTATTAGTAGGAGCAGATATATATATATATATAT
>NW_017300330.1:103420-104210 GCF_001594075.2 Trachymyrmex cornetzi
TGTTATTATTACGGGCAGCTGTCACCAGTGCTCGGAATTGAGCACGATATTCGAGGATTATATACGTGATTTCACGAATTTATTATATTTTAAAGGTAATTAGCCTTCCAGGTCCTTTCTCATAAAAATAAAATAGAGAGTTTAGAGGAAGCGTCAGTTAGGCTTCATCTCGCTGTCTCTCTATCTACACTCTCTTGTGTGATGAGAAGGATTTGGAAGGAAATGAAATGGTTTTTAATAAGAATAGAACTATTTAAGACTGTAAGATTTTAATGTTAAGTGTACACGCTGTGTTGCTTATTACTCGAGGTTTGGAAGTAATAATGATTGGCCTAGTGGCCTTCCGCGTGGGTGCCACGTGCGGTGGAGATGGGGGCGGTTTTGGTCGCGGCGGTGGTGTAGCTGTGGCCACGGTTTTTGTGGCGATGGTTTTAATTATAGCGGCTGGTGGATCGGCGATCTCGACGTTTGTGCCGGATTTCGAGGGTTCGGTTGCGTCCCCTGCGTCCTCCCTCCAATAAACAGAAGGATCGAAGCTTTCTGTTTTAAGGAGCTCTCTCTGTAGCTCTTTAAGGTGGGTACGCCAACCCCCTCGCTTGCCGCGCGTACGTTTTCTCTTTGGCATCTGCTTTAGAAAGAACATATTGTAATGGCGACAGATCGGAAAGACAAAGAATGCGAAAAGACCTCGACGCCGAGAAGGCGCTCGTTGGAGTTTTCGCAGGAGGATCTCCACATCGCCGTGGTTTGCGCTGTAGAGATCAGGCAAAGGATTAGCTCGTCTGACGCC
>NW_017300331.1:0-801 GCF_001594075.2 Trachymyrmex cornetzi
CCACTCCACTCCTAGACGTCAAAACAAACCCCCTCTTCCCCCCTAGACGTCAAAGCAAATCCCTCCACTCCCCCCCCTGGACGACTAGAAGGGTTTGTCTGGAAAAAGGGAGCGCTCTGGTTGCTTGGTGACACGAGGATGGAGTAATGAGGTAAATGGTGCGTTTCGATTGGTTCGCTCCATAGCTACCCACGCTACGATTGGTGAGGGAGAGGGCGCGTTGAGAGAGAGCGAGAGAGAAAATGAAAAACCGCCCAGTCCGAGAAAATGATGGAGGTGAAGACAATAGGTCCCCGAGGTAGGTTTTTGCCAGGGGGAGGGGAGGGAAGGGGGAAAGGTTCAGGCTTCAAAGAGGAATGCGGGTATGATTTACGGCCCTTCGTTTTTTTCGAACCTCGGCGTCCTGGTTAGACACAATGAAGAGAGTCTTCCTTTATCGCTTATTTTTTTATTAGCATCTCGGCGTCCTGCTTAGACACAATGAAGAGTTTTCCTTTATCGCTTATTTATTTTTTTACTATTTAATGCTATGTGACCGATGTTTTTGTCTGGAAGCATAGGAGGAAAACAGGAATGGACAAGTTCGTGACTGATTGTAACAGAGCTGGGATGATTTACTCGGTTTAGTGGATAAATTTTTTTACACTTTATGTTAGCGTTAGTCTTTGTCACGTCCGGGGCGCGCGAGTGCGGATCAGTGATGCACATTTGGCTCCTCGGCAACACGGAAAACCGCCCCACCATTTCGCCGCTGCGCGAGAGCGAGCGAGACAGTGAGACTCGCTGTCTCGCTCACTCTCG
>NW_017300331.1:1155-1368 GCF_001594075.2 Trachymyrmex cornetzi
CAAGGAATGAGAGTTAAAAGGGATGCCTCGGCGGCCCTGAGAGGGGCTTCCTAGGCCTGGTTATAAGGTGACTGTCGCCCCAGAGGATAGGGAGCCTGGCGCGTTTCTCATATACCACGACGCGCAAGGCTTCCTGCTCCAGATTCGCGAAATCTTAACGATCACAAACAACACAGACACTTTGAGCCGCTTCGGTTATTCGCGGGAGAAGGG
>NW_017300331.1:1869-2072 GCF_001594075.2 Trachymyrmex cornetzi
TTTTTATATTGTTAGAAGTGGTGGTGCTGAGCGGGAAAGGGGGTTGACCTGTCAACACTTACCGGAATCGTTTGAATTGTTCTAGAACTTTCGATCTAATAAGATTTTATTAGATTTTACTGTTTTAAAGGGCGAAATTGCCGAATCTAAATGTTGACAGGGCCCTCTTAGTCGCTCCGCCCCTGTGCTGCATACTGTGCAGT
>NW_017300331.1:2528-4233 GCF_001594075.2 Trachymyrmex cornetzi
GTGATCACGGTTCGCGAGGATTTCGCGGCAGTTCGCGTTGCCACGGCAACGCATCTGGCGTCGTTAGAAGTGACGTTCGCCTGCTCGCAATTTTTGGCGGACGTTACAGTCTTATTTCCAAAAATGACAAAAGTTTTTATTAAGCTAGTTCTGACTAAAAATATGAAAAAAAGATGTCGGTTGGAAGGGAATGAGAAAATGATTAAGAAAATAATAGACGTGGCGTACAGTGACAAAATTGAAAAAAAAGATGTTTATTGATAAAACAACGTTGTTACATAAAATAGTTCTTTCGCGAGAATAATCATTTATTTCATATTTTACTTTTTAAAACAGGAGACGATTGAACATGACGGCATACTGCATGAGAATTATTTGTTTTACGTTTACAATGAAGAAAAAATTTATGAAATGCGCAATCAATCGATCATTGCGTTTATAATCAAAGGTAAACAGACTAAGAAACTGGCTAAGATTATAACCATTACATATAAAATATAGAAATACACAGCAGTATTGTCCGCAAGTTTGAGAAAGTATTCCTTGCAGCGTCGTCGTATTCCAGCGATACGTGGTGGAGTTTCGGCGAAGTCGTGAGAGGAATCTTGAGTTCAAGGGCGGCAAGCCGTAGCTATCGAAATATGTTCCTGTACCGCATTCGTCGATGTAAAAGACGACCCAGTGCTGGCCAGGTCGATCGTGATCGTCTGTGTTAGCGACAATGGCAGTCGACCTCGTCCACACCCTCGGCAGTCGGTCGGCAGGATAGACCCCCGCATGTCGGACACTGAGATGATGTAAGGCGTTTAAACCTTCCAGTGAATTCATTTTTCGGCGTAGGTGAGCGTGAGAGAGGAAATGTATGCGTAAATTCAGAATTTACCTCTTTTGCCAGTACGTGCGTTGTAGAGTTCTCAAAAATACTAGACGTTTGCGAAACGCTACTGTTAGTTTTATCTCTATCAGTCGTCGAGTCGAATTTTGGAAGATCTTTTTTCTCTTCGGCTGTCGCTTGTTCGTCCTCGTTTTGGTTCGCCTTTTCTGTCACGATATTTTTTCTCCACGCCTCGATGTTGCGAAATATATCGTTTTTCTGATTTTTAAACTTAATTGAAAAATTTCCGCTGTTTGTTTTTTCGCTCTCGACGTCGCTTTCGCTGCAAT
Organism: Trachymyrmex cornetzi; assembly: GCF_001594075.2. Taxonomy (NCBI): domain Eukaryota; kingdom Metazoa; phylum Arthropoda; class Insecta; order Hymenoptera; family Formicidae; genus Trachymyrmex; species Trachymyrmex cornetzi. Next base: position 3,693 of record NW_017300331.1, read on the forward strand.
TTTCTGAAGGAAGACTATCGTAGCTCGAATCGCTGCTATTTCGTATAGCTAACCAACGTTTTAATTTGTAAGCGTTGCGTAAGGCGCAATGAGATCCAACGTTGGTTCGAAATCCGTGGTGTGTGCAACGTTGTCCGCAACCTCCGAAATCTGGCAGATTTTTGAAAGCCGGAGAAATTCCTTCCAGATTATATACGTTTCTGGAGAGTAAATTGCTCAGATAACGTGCCTTCTCTTGTCCTCTGCTATAGATGTGCCGTGCGTGTCGTGTAATAGCTCGCAAATGTATCGTAAAGTATATAGGATTAACGTCTCCGTCGAACCATTCGATTCCGTGATAATTTCGTGTAAGCCAGTTGTTTTCTCGTCTTGCTCTCTCGGGTAATTCTCCAAATGGATAAGGTGGTCTCATAATCCAGTGCCCGGTGATCATCGCATTAATCGCAAGAACCGCGACTTCTTTCGGAATAAAATTGTCTTCGACATCGCGAAAACCTTGTATGTCGATGACTATATCCATTATATATTCGAATTTTCGCTA
>NW_017300331.1:5599-11177 GCF_001594075.2 Trachymyrmex cornetzi
CTTTTTCTCCAGTCACGAATTCCTATCTCGATTAAGAGAATATGTCGGATACGTCGCGTTTCTTGACTCGATGTTTCCTAGTGGATGGTTTTTTGGTTTTTCTTCCTGCAGCGCGAATTTTCTTTCTCTTCTTCGTCACTTTCTTGCTTTTCTTCCCTGTGCTACTTCTCGATGATTTTTTTTTACCGCCCGACGACGTTTACGAAGCGCGATACGACTATTCCGACCTCCGAATGGAAACTGAAGTGCTGCGGACTTTGCGGATACTTTATATCCCGACCCCCTCATCAGGGAACTTATATTTTCTTTGGCTTTTCTCTTCAGATTACCCCTAGATTCCGCGAGCCGACTTTTGACCGCTTCCTTCAACGGCTTATTATTTTCGACGTCTTCTATTACGTTAATTCCCGCACGTAAAGCTTCTTTTCCGACGGCACGTGCATCTTTACCTAGGTAAGGTAATATTTTTCTGAATAGACCACCGAGAAAGCTTCCGATTCCATGTCCGCGTTGATAGGGCGAACCAACGGAAACACGTGGAATTCCATCTCGGCCACTGATGTTCCGCGCATCAAAATACTCCTCATACTCCATAGCTAGTTTCTAACTAAAGACTGTCGCTATACCGACACGCTCGCGTATACGAAAGAAAAGTTATTGCTTACGTTTAAAGTGCAGCGTCACTGTCAGCGTTCCGAATTCGAATGGAATTTTTTTTCCAAGATGATCTCTTATATCTATTTTGATCGTTCTGAAATTCGTTCGTCGCAATGGGATATAATTTGGAAATGAGAAATGCTTCACCAAATTTGCACCAAATGCGTAATTATGGCTGCGTATCTCGACCGGAACTATCCTGAGAAGAGGAGTACGTACATCACCTGTTATATAAGGCTCACAAATATCGCAATAAACGAACATTTTATCGGGGATACCGCGCCACAAACTATAGGGTTCGGTACTCCAGTAAAGGTCTGCCAGTCGTTTTCCCGTCTCCTTATTAAATCCGTGAGTAAGAAAAGTTTTCTCTTCCGTTTCATTGAAATTAGGTTTACGTACCGCGAGCTTGGGATAAAGTGGATAATTATTTGCGGAAATTGCTGATGAGAAACCTAGCATTCGTAGAAGATTATCGGAAAAGTTTATATGATGTACCATTTTGCACTTCTCGTCGCAGTTAATACTTATCATGACTTTACCGCCAGACGCTTTTTGCAGTTCAAAATAAAAATGCGATTCGGCCTCTTTACACGCGATATTAATCGCATCGATAAGCTCATAGATATCGTTGTAAATTCCATTTGGAAATGCAACTTCTTTCGCCGTAAACGCACCTTTCGTCCCCTCATCGGGTTTAACATCGACGAATCTGATCACATTTTCCTTATGACGTATGTGTAAAAAGGTACAGGGAAATTGAATCTCGGTTATCGCAATCTCCCATTGTCTGTGTAACACGATAGAGTGAGGTAATTCCGTGATGAAGGACGAAGTTGTATTAACCGGAAAATGACGCATACTGCTATTATTCGGAAGTACCAGAAGAAATTGTTCCCCCTCCATCGCGAAGAGAAATTAAAGTCGAAGCCGGAATCCAACTATCAAACTTATTGGGATAACCTCGCCAACTAACAAGCACTTGCTTATTAGCTCCTCGTCCTTTACTCTTTATCACGCAATCGACGATAAACTGTTCTTCCTCTATGTTTTTCTCAACTCGAGCTAATTCTTGCTCATAAAAAATACCGTCTATGACTTCGCCTGCTAAATCTCGCAGTTCGTAGACGCGAGGGTTTCGCCAATCGAGAACACGATAAATTTGAAATATTTCCTCGCTCCACTTAGCCTCGTATCCTTTCTCGAAGGCAGCTTTCGCTCTACTGATACGAACGTGATCCCCGACGCGATATTTAACCTTTCGCACCCGTTTCTTTAACGTTTCGTTTTTCCAACGACGAGCTATATTTTCACGAGCGATACGTGCGTTTTCTCTCGTTACTACCGCAGGTTGCATTCTCGTGGACGAGTGACGCGTGTGATTGTAAGCGTGTACAATGTCCTGCAGAACATCGATGTAGCGTCGCGTATTTTTATGCGTAAAATAACGCCACATTCGTTCCTTCAGTGTTCTGTTGAAGCGCTCGACGATGGCGGCTTTGACGTCTGGATTGCGCGTTACTCGAAAACGAATGTTGTTTTCTTTAAGAAATTTCTGCATTGATTGCGCGACAAATTCTTTACCCTTGTCCGTTTGCAGGTATACGGGTACTCGTCCTTCGCTTTTCGCTAGTACGCGTTGAAAAGCTTTTATCGCGCAGTTACTCGTTTTGTCGCGTAACGGTTCTACCCATACGTATTTACTTAGTACATCTATAATCACTAACAGATAGGAATAACCGTCGTTGTAACTTTTTAGATTTCGAAGTTTGATCAAATCTGCCTCCCACACATCGTCGATGTTCATTACGTTGTAATGCAATCGTGGAAATTTTCTACGCAATGGTCGGTGCAACGTGTACGCGTCTTGCGATTAGAGCCAGCGTACGACTTCTCCCCGTGAGAAATTCGATTTAACAGCACGAGTTAGATTATCCACCGCCGAATAGCCCGCGTTATGCGACGGATCGTAGTATAATTTTTCAAACGTCATCGTATTATCTTAGTTTTTTCCAACCGAGTAACCGATTTTTTCCCGTTTGTAGAGATGTGGGGGTATCAGTTTTTCGTGTACGAGAAAGAATCATCGAACTTTCCTCGTCTGTTTCTTGTTCGTAATTTTTACGTTTTTCTCTTTCCTCTCGATACAATCGGCGTGGAACTTGCGCTTTCGATATAAAAGGCGTGAAACTCGCCCGAGGTCGAAGTTTTACGCTGTTTACACCAACGCCGTGCGAGAACAATAATCTTTTATTTCTCACCAGCGCAGAAGGAACGTTCAACGCACGGAGTAATCGCGCGAACTGATTTCTACCTACTGCTTTCACAGTTTTTCTCTCGCGCATCGCGTCGTTTATCAAGTCAGTGATATTCGAGTCTCTCACGACGTTGCCATCTATAGTCACGATTCCATGCTCGTCCCAACTAATTCTATCAGGTATAGCATTTCGAATCAAATGTTTCATCGGTAAGCGTGCATGCTTACGATAAGATTTCGGTACGCTTTCCACTATTTCCTCAATGCTTTTCATCGCATGATTATTTTTCGCATGATTATGATCGCTCGAAAATTCAAAATTTTTCGTAATAATACCGGTATTACTGATGGAATGTGCTGGCGGTATATCGTATGTTTGCATGAGATCGTGAAAAACGTCATCGCTCGTCGTCTCGTTATCAGCGGAGCCATCTCGTGTAGCGTTGTCTTCTGCGTTTTCGCTGCGGGCGTCTTTCTGCCTTCGCGTTTCTTGGATAAATCGTAGGTATCGCCATAATGCCTCTCTGTACATTTTCCATCTCTCACTTTCGTCGCGTGGCCAGTCAGAATTAAGAATACGGCCCATCTCCGCATCGAGTCGTGTTAGATGAGTTCCGGGAGTTTGCGCTGTGCTATTAGTGCTCGCTGTTATCCGAATTTTGCTGTACTGCGATTTCTTTTGACTCTCCGTCAGCGAATGATGTCGGATTCTGACATAGCTGATGTTGCATTCTCTCGAGATTTTCCGTCGAAATTAAAACCATTTTTTTGGCCCCCTCCATAACGTTTTATCTCACTATTTCGTTCCTTCTATAATTAGCGATAATAAGGTCGATAATATAGGACCGATAATATAAGGTAAAAATCCGCCTCGCTGCACCAACAGCTTTCTTTTATCCTTCCAATTACCACGTTTTGCAACGATACGACGTGGAGGCGTTTTGAATTTGGTTAGCCGATTTTTTTCACAACGTTCGAGCGAGACGTTACCTTTGAGTGTATTAAAAACACATTCACAGATACAACGAATAAGTTTTTCGTCCGCGGCGCGTAGGAAGGTCGTGCGTTGATTTTTGTTCAGATGATAGAGGGCCGCGAGAAGACAGGCGTTTCTTTTACCGATCGAATGTGTGGCGATTTTCGTCGCACTGTGCGATTTCTCGTCACTCGTCTTCATCGCGAGAAAAAACATACGACTGACTGGTACTATCACACGTGCTCGTTTTTTATACGAATCCGTTCGAAAATGATCTACGTGACACGTAGATGTAATGAGTCGTATCTTCGGGAAAAATACACGCTCGAAATCGATACTCGTCCGGGGTTGATTGTTTCAGATCGAGCAGCAAATAGCCGTGAGGCCTCGACGTAGCGTCGTAGTATGTCTCTTCTAGAAATTTCGGATTGTCGGGATATACTTGACGCGCTAAATGACGAATTTGAGCGCGATCACGTGGATTTTTGAAAACTACGATGTAATTCGCATTGAGAGATATATCACGCTGTCCAAGGCCCTGATGGAAGAAATTCTGCGAGATAAGAATAACGCTGAGATTCTTGTGATGACTGCCTTTAGTAAAAAGATCAACGATTGCGTCGCTCGACGACGATTCTCTCATAAGATCATCGATTATCACCAATTTTGGAGAAAACGGATCGTTCGAGTAATCTTCCGGACGAGGTAAACCCTCGCGAAATTCAATTATATTCTTCTTTATCGCCGCTTTACCGCTGTCGCTTCCCCTGCTCTGTTCTTCGTCCACTTTTACACGTGAGTCGAATTGTAACTGACGATAGGCTTCTTGCCACTCAGCGTAATAAAATAAAACTCTCTTAAAATTCACGATATGAGTGGTAAATGTCGAAGAAAACTCTTTACGAAAATCGTTTTCCCGCAACCGGTCGGCCCGCACACGATCGAAGTTCAGGGATGTTTCCAGCGTACGTCCATTTTGCTAAATGATCAATTCGGTTTTCCGTGCGTGACTTCAAAAGTAAAAAGAAAAACGACGCTTAATAATCACGAGAAAGCAACGAAATTTAAGGAGTGGAGGGGGGAAATAAGCTGACCCTCGCGACGGCGGGGCCCCCTCGCGGCGGGGGTGAGCTTACATCCGCGCGGTTCCGTTAGCAAAGAGCACCGCGACGAACAAAGAGCTGACCTCGTCGCGGTGCGACGCATACAAGCTTAACTTCCGCGTCAATGCTCACAATTGTGAATAGCGTATAATTTCGTCGCCAAGCGCGAACGTCATCCCGGAAGTGTATCATAGAGGGGAGGATCTTATGCGCGATGTCATTCAGGGAAAACTTACGTCGAAAAAAGAAAAGCGTTAGTAGGGAGGTGATTAAGAGACAAAAGAACCTTTTCCGGTTTTTAGGTATTAAATATATTTTACTTAGACTTATAATCATAATTATAAATTACACAAACACAATATGTACATTTTATATTAATCCACTTAATAATAAAGTTAATAAAAAAAAAGGTTTTACAAAAAATATTGACATTTTATCTTACATAGCTGACATTAACATTTTTACATTTTTCTTCTTATATATACCATACTTAAACTATAACAAGCGTTTGAGGTCGGAAAACTCGTTAATGTTCCAAACTTAAAAATAAGAGAGAGAACCGATTCGAATAAGAAGAAGAAGAAG
>NW_017300331.1:11354-11570 GCF_001594075.2 Trachymyrmex cornetzi
CTTCCTCTTCTTCTTCTTCTTCTTCTACTCCGTACCTTTCTCTCTCATTTTCTATTATTAATCTTCTGATACTATCGAAATTTACTCTAAGCGAGTTCTTATAATTAAGCGTTATTTCTTTTTCTTTACAAATTTCATGCAGGCGATCTTCCGGTGTACGAACAACGTACGCATAGAATTTCGGGCCAGCCGACACGAACGACTCGATATAACTAC
>NW_017300331.1:11842-12676 GCF_001594075.2 Trachymyrmex cornetzi
TTCGTGTTCTGGACTCGTGAGCAAAGCTGCCAATCGCTGGTAATTTTTCACGATCTCGGTGTTAGGTAAATTGAATCGTTGACTGAATTTTCCCCAAAAGGAATTTAAGCAGAGCTTTGCAACCGAACGTAGACCTGGATTTTGAGCGATGTTATTTTTATCGAGAACGATACCCTCGGTTTCCTCGTATTCCCGAAGATATCGCTCCTTAGCTTCGTCATCCACGCATTCGTTCGGCCATCCGCTATCTTCCTGCTTCAATTGCAAAAAACTATTGATATATCCGGTAAACAATCCACCCTGCCGCGTATTGGGATCATATCGCGTGACTTTGTATTGCCAAATTTCTCTGACTTCCGACACGCGATAACCTTTCTCGACGGCTTTGCGTAATTCACAGGATACCCAGGTACCCTCGAATTCACGCTCGGCGAGACTGTGAGTACACTCAGCTTGCGAGAACGTTTCGCAGCAACTCCGACACAGCGCGAACAACAATTTGCCGCGTACGCGATACGGGAGTACCGGATGAAAGAGATCTCGCGGAGGGAGTACTTTACAACGAATGAGTACTTCGAGCGAGTTGAAATCGAAATCCGGAAATACGCCGATTAACTCGGAACATTCCTCTCCGATGTAGATCTTTGGGTGACCTATCGGAAAAGCACCCGTTTTCAGTACATAGGTATACAGAGAGCATACGTCTATGTAGCGTATTTTCTCCGTTCCCGCAACATCGCATCGGGTTGCTATATTCCCCGTTCGGCCACCGAAAAATGCGTCGCGCGGATCGAGAGGCGAGTTCTTTATTATCTGAGCATTTTCAAGAAAATC
>NW_017300331.1:12726-14986 GCF_001594075.2 Trachymyrmex cornetzi
CCAGGTATCCCCGTCGTCGAAGACGCCATGTCGCTGCGAGAATTCGCTCGTAGCGCGCATCGATCGTATCGGCCATGATCGGTGGAAGAATTGAGTTTTCTCTCGCGATTTATTCGGAAGCATGATGGACACCCATGCCAAAAGCATCCGTGAAATTGTAACACGTAACGTTGCGTCTCGTTCTCCAAATCAGTTTCGTAATATCCATCGACGGGCGTACCGGCAATCCGAAATTCGCGCCCTCGCCCCGCGTGGCTTATCCGTTGATTGAGCTCACGCTCCATCCACACCAACCACTGCACGGCTTTGCGCGAGTGATTATCTCTATATCTGTAACCACCCACTGGAATGACTCCTATTTCTTTCCCGCGTAAAAAGTTTCTGCGAAAAACTTTCATACACGTAGAAGCGATAGTTGTGCATTCCACGAACGGACACACGCTCCCGCGTTCAAGATTTTCCTGAAAGCCAAGCAGGCTCGTCGAAGGATATCAACGTCGTTACGACAATATTTGACTATTTCGCGTTGAAAATCAAAAATGAAGCCAGATTGTGTCATATCGTCGTGCCATTTTATAAAATGCTCGTATTCCTCGGGTTTCATTTGTTCGGGCGAATAATACCGTGCGCTAGGTATTGGTCCGATATATGCTTGATGCTCTTTTCTATTGAATAAATGAGGAAAGATGCCTTTACCCGATGTATCCTGTAGTCCGAAAGCCTTAGGTAAATCAGATAATCGCATCGGCATATAATTTGGGCTATCAATAAATTTCGTGTTACCGACCGTCATCATGATAATTTTCGTCCCGTTCAAAATCATTCGTGGCTCTTGAATTATGCCAGATTGTTCTACGATGTATTTTAAAATAAACTGAGCGTCAAACGCTTTCGCATTATGCGCGATACAAATTATTTTGTTAAAATATTTTGACGTTCGCGTTGCGAAATCTACAAATTCTTTTACCGGATCATGGCGAAAAACAAATTCACGCACCCCGCACCAACGACATCGCGTCGACATTTCTTGTATTTCCGCGCACGTTTCGCAAATTTGTTGCGCGACGCAGAGTCGGTATGTGTATCTTTACGTTCTCCGTTCCTTCGAGCGTCTCATCTTGTCGAGTTTCGAAGTCATAGAACACGAATGCGACGCGATCTTTTTTACTTCGCGCATTATTCGCACTTTCGACGTTATTCTCGTCGTTTACCTGGTTCTCTTCTCGCATTGTCCCAGCACTCGTCCCCTCTCTGGGGTCTTCGACTGTGACTTTACGACGAAGAGGCTGTATGTAACAAGAATGATTCGAAGTTTGCAACGAGCGACAAATTTTACAAAAGATAACGTCGCAGTCGTGACGCGAATTCGATTTCACGAAGGGTCCGCAGTCGTTGCAAATTCTAACGGATTTGCAAACACTTGCGTCCGATTTTCCATCGTGAGATCTTTCCGCACGATGACGCTCGAAACAGGGATTTCCGAAGAACGTACGATTACACGAATCGCACCTAACCAACTCGGCGCCGGAACCCTCGCACGACGGAATCGCGTAACATCGCGGACATTTTTTCGCGCAACGATGCCCTCTACCGTTCCGATACCCGGTGTTGCACGCCACGCAATACCCCCCTCGAGAACCGGCCGCGGCTTTCATGTTTAAAATTGGCTGATAATGCCTCGAACGCTCATAATATATAATATTTAAACGGAATGAAGGTTCACGACCTAGGGAGGAGAGTAACGCGCAGCCGTCGTACAACGGATTCTCGCCGCGACCAAAAGTACTGAAATTGTAAACAACTATCGCAATATTTTCCGCAGCGAGAAACCGTTGAAATTACTCAATTTCACGAATTCCGCATCCCTCCTCGGGAATCGTGATACCCGCAGAAATCGTTAATTCTTTAGCCAACTCGTGTTGTAAAGAAGAACGCTGATGTCTCACGGATTCCCATCTTTCATGTAGTTTCCCCACGCGTAATTGCCCGCGATCGTAATGCACGCGTGTTGCTACAAGCGAACGGGGAAAACATAAATTGTCGGAATTGACAATTTGTAAAATCGAGCGTTTGGCTACGTCTTCGTGCGTTAATCGATTGGACTGACGTCCGCGACCGGTAGGTAGCGCAACTCTGAAAACGCGTACCGTGAAATTTTCCGCGATATCGATTCCTCCAGCACTTTGCGCCAACGAACTCACGAGCCCCCATATGTCCTCGTGTATTAGATTGCGTGCTGGACGAAACGACAATCCCGCTG
>NW_017300331.1:15112-15532 GCF_001594075.2 Trachymyrmex cornetzi
TATCGCGAAAGTCGCCTCTCTCCCTAGAATCGTGAAATTCCTAAATTGCCGCGAGTTTTTTGCCCGCAAATCTATATAATTAAAATTATTGACCTCTTGCCGACGACAGCGTTGCTCCTGTTGCTGATGATTCTGCTCCTGATCTTCATTTTGAGCCTGACGAGGTGTCGGTGATGTCGACGGCGACGGTGCAGGTGTCGACTGACGGGGCCGCGGGGGTGACGCTAGTTGACGATCTCCCCTTTGTGAAGACGAAGGGAGAGCGTCTGAGGGCTGGACAGCACCACCACCAATTTGTACTAAAAAGTTAAACAAAATCTATATTTAAATTTCGTTGACTTTGCTATATTATGTCTAAAGCTTATCCCCCTCCCCACGTGTCATAATGTAACAGAAAAGTAAGGTAACTCACCTTTAGCT
>NW_017300331.1:15798-17025 GCF_001594075.2 Trachymyrmex cornetzi
GGTATCATTGGTAACATCTTCGTTCGCCTCGTCGATGATATCATCGGCGTCTTCGTCGTCCTCGTAGTCGTAAATGTCAATTTCTTCTTTTTCTTCTTCTTCTTCGTCTTCCTTCTCCTCTTCTTCCTCTTCTTCATTTTCGCGTGCTAAAAAGTAATTTTTACTGTTATTTTTCTTTTTTTTTTTGTAGAACTAACTCTATGTTCCGTTAACCGATTTTTTGAATTTACGCGACATTGAAATAATGGTAATTGACGAGTTGCTTGATCGCTGCGAATCTCCATTATCCTCGTCATCAACATCATCATCATCATTATCTAAAATAGAAATGTTTTTAATTTTCTTCTTATTGCGGTAATATTATATGAACTATATTATATATTTTATATATATTTATATATTTTACAGTAAAATATTTTTAAATCATCTTACCTATTTCGATGAGAGCGATGCTTTGTCCATTGCGTGGAGGCGGCGCATTATTCGGCGGTTCGATTCGCGCTCTTCCTAGAAAAAAATTAAAATATTTTTAATAAAGGAAATTTTCAGCATTTGATCAATATATTTATTTTTCCAACTTACGCACAGGAACAACCTCGTCTTCATCCTCTGCGTGACGTCGTCGTCGCCACAGGCTCAGACGCCCACGTCGCATGAATTGCACGGGATTAACGTGCGCCACTTGACGATTTGACGCTAAATAAATATTATTAATTTTTAATTAATAATAATAATAATAAATCTTTTTTTAAATGTATAATTTTGTTTCAGCTCAGCTTACCAACTCCTACTCCTGTGTCACCGATGATCCTATGACGAAACTCATCAATATGACCACCAGCGTCATCCTCCTCATGATTGAAACACTCACGCACTTCTATATGTCGCGAGATTGTTAGCGTCCTCATACTATCACAGTGCCCCAGTTTATGCATAACGCATAGTAACGTACTGGAGCACTCTCGCGTAAAGTGCTCGAAAACTTTGTAATTGTTTTCATTCTCGTCTGATAATTTCAATATATAGTCTCTTGCAATCAATTTTTGATTAAGATTGCAAGCGACTATAAAAAATTTAGATAATAAATCACGAAGAGCCATTTTTTCACACTCACAATAAGATTTATACAAAGTACGCCCTCGGAAAACTGTTCGACACAACGAGAAGTCAAAGCCAAACTAGAGTTAAATTTTTAACCTACGCACTATTTATTCACTCGAAAATATG
>NW_017300331.1:18192-19056 GCF_001594075.2 Trachymyrmex cornetzi
AACATTGTGAAATGTGTCGACGCGCATTTAAAACAATTAGAATCTTTAACCGATAATGTTAACAAGTGTGCGCAGTATTTAATTCGAGAAATCGAGCTGAAACTTCCTGTAAGTTATGTTAATCAGGAAATTATAAAATTAACGCTACTGGGAAATTACGACGAAATTGAGCGCAACATACGTACACAAATTAATGATTTAACTTTTCTTGATATGTATTTTAACATAATATTTTTGGAATTAATTTCATTGCGCTACAATGAAATTTCTTATATAATCCTCTCAAATCGTGAATCTTTCGCTTAATGTTTCTAAGCCGTTTTTTAGATTATTCTTATATGTATTTTCCTATGAAGAAAAATTTGTATCAATAAATACATCTTTGTATCATAAACTCTCGTTTGTTTCTTAATCATTCGTTCCCTTCTAACCGACATCTTCTTTTTTTTCATATTTTTTGTCAGAACTAGCTTAATAAAAACTTTTATCATTTTTGGAAATAAGACTAACGCTAACATAAAGTGTAAAAAAATTTATCCACTAAACCGAGTAAATCATCCCAGCTCTGTTACAATCAGTCACGAACTTGTCCATTCCTGTTTTCCTCGTGTGCTTCCAGACAAAAACATCGGTCACATAGCATTAAATAGTAGAAAAATAAATAAGCGATAAAGGAAAACTCTCTTCATTGTATCTAAGCAGGGGCGGAGATGCGAAAGAAATAAAGGACCATAAATCATACCCGCATTCCTCTTTGAAGCCTGAACCTTTCTCCCTTTTTTTCCCCTGGCAAAAACCTGTCTCGGGGTCCTATTGTCTCCACCTCCATCATTTTCTCGGACTTGGCGGCTTTTCATTTTCACT
>NW_017300331.1:21969-23461 GCF_001594075.2 Trachymyrmex cornetzi
AATTAGAAATGCATTATATGTACGAACCTCTTTACATATGCTTTCTTCTTCGAAAGTCTGTAGAAAGATGCGGGAAATTTCTTTCACTGATGAGTTTTCATTATTAAATATTTATAACTATTTTTTACACTACACCACACTGCACTGCAACTGCACTGCGAACTCACTTCTCTGCGTAAACTCACTGTCGTCGCTGCTTCGATTGTTGACAGAATGACAGGACACGCGTCGCGCCTGTTGTCCTTCTCAAGCTCTGCGTGAATGTCTATTTTTCTCGTTTCACTATCGTCGCGCGTCAGTTGCAAATGTTGAAATCGTTTAGAATATTTATATACTTTTACATTTAACTTTGTTAATTTCACGTAAAGCAGCTTTTAGTATGCACTGATCTAGTGTAGTGCAAGCGACCGAATTCGCTATTGTGAATAGTACTGTGCAGCCCGATTATTGACACTAGAGCATTCTATGAATAATTCTACGCATTTATAAAATTACGTCATTTTCTATAGCAGTGCTCGGAAATAGTTGTTTATTTCGAGCCGATGGGCCTTTTTGAAGTGCCGCCTACTTTTCCTCCGCTGCTTATTACTGTTCAACGCTCGACGGCTGAGCCGCCGCACCGAATCGCGCGCGGACCACGGTTGCCAGGTCTCCAGATTTCGACTGAACACTCCAGTTTTCGGGATCAATCTCCAGTTCTCCAATAGACGGGAAAAATCTCCAGTTTATCGCTCGCGTGGAGTATTTATTCTTGAATATTTAACAAATGTTATTCAGGACATGATTCTGAAATACATTCAATAGATTTTAGCTGTCGATCGGACACCTTGCGTAATGCTATAATGCCGTCGGTGCTGTAACTTTGAACTTAAAACTGGAAAAGTATTAATGATAAATAACTTTATTCTAGTATTTTGAAAAACTCTTGCTATCAGCTATTAGATTCTGGAATCTAAAATATAATGTTCCATTTCAAAAAATCGATTTGACCTTGACTTGACCTTAACAACGTCACCCAAAGCCAAATCAATGAGACCTTCTTATGTCCCCCTCCGAACCATACAATTTCTGTTGGAAACATTTTTCCGTGTTTCGAAAAATTTTAATGTACTGTTTAAAATGGGACACCTTATATATAATGGAGTTTTACATCATCCCCCGTGCGTGGAGGGCCTTGTCGTGGCACGGGGGCTCACCCGGGGCTCTCTATGAGAGTCCCGGGTGCCAACACTCCACAGTACGGAGTCCCTCGTTAAATAGAGGGACTCTGTACGCTAGGGTCCGGCGTCCCAAGGATCCTCCGTACTCCTGGGAGTGCGGAGGGTCTGGAGGAACCATCCTTTTGCGGGACGGGGAATCACTACGCCGGTAGGAGAAGGTAACTCCGACTACAAATCCCAGTGGCACGGCACCGTTAGAGAGAGGCCTGCTCTCTCACCATGCGAGGAGTGGTGGTCGTCCACCATGGTCCGTGGGTCTCTGGGGGGACTCC
>NW_017300331.1:23716-24132 GCF_001594075.2 Trachymyrmex cornetzi
CCATCCCGCCGGGGGCGGGCGGATGCCTGTCCAATAGCCGTGGGGGAGGCGATAGGGGCCCGCAGAGAGATCTGTGGTGAACCCCATGCCTCCCGGAGAGGGGCCTTGGGAAACCAGAGGCCCCGATTCCTGGGCCGCGTGGACGTATTCCACGGCGGGGCCGGGAAATTTTTCGAAAGCGGCGTCCTGTCTGCGGGTAGGACGCTCTCAGGGTGCTCTCAGGGCATTCATGCCCATTGCACTGAGAGTGTCCCTGATCCGGATTCGGGGGTTCGCCCGCGCGACGTAAAAGCGTTCCGTTGCGCGGGCGAATTCCCCGTTGGTGCAGAGTTAAGGGGTGAGGCTCGGTCCCCGTGGCATGAAAGCGTTTGCCACTGGGGCCGGACTTCGCCGATGGGGGGTGGGGGGTCGTGGGG
>NW_017300331.1:24572-31207 GCF_001594075.2 Trachymyrmex cornetzi
GGCGTCACCCGTGTCGGTACCCCCGGGATCGGAGCCGGGGGTCCCCTGAAAACCTAAGGCATTGCACCCAAGCCGAAGGCCAGTAGGGGGGTGGAGCCCAGTGCCCGCGATGAACATGCCGCGGGCCCGAGGGATATGTCTTCCCCCCGGGGGAACTCGGGGCCTCGTCAAGAGATTGGCGGGGGGGGGGGGCACAAAACCAAAAACAAACCACATCTGACAAGGATACTCAAAGGAGTAAGGAGAAGGAAAAGGAGAGTACCGGCAAAGATGAAGAAGAGATAATGGAACTGGAACGGTCCTCGACAGATCAACTCTGTCAGACAATATACATAGAGGATCTGTTACAAGACCCACAACCAGAGGGACCGAAAGAAAGCAAGGAACCACAACCATCATCATCCTTCTTCAAAAAACCCGGTCCAAGATCCTATAAAGGGAAAATGGCGGAACTCTACAGCAGGGACACCTCTGCGATGGACACCGACACACAAGAGATAAGCTCGTCGGACAGCGAGGCGACTGACTATGAAAGAACGAGAAGAGGAAAGGCGAGGACTGAGGAGGACTCTGAGGTGACTTCCCCTCCCGAGAAACTTAACATAGGGAACAGGGGCCCTCAAAGAGCAACAACAAGCAGGAAAAGGGATAGACTGACGTCAGAAGCAGAGTCAGACTACAGGAAGAGCAGGACAACAGGGGAGTACGTCGGAAGGAGGGAAGCGATCCTCAGATACAATGAGGCGAAGGAAGAAGCGCTGCGACTCGATAGGGAGAAGTTGATTAAGGAGTACAGCAGCTATGAACTCTTCAAGAAGTCGAAGGTGAACTTAGAAAAAATAAGAGAACAAATGGAGGACAACACCATTGAGGAGCTAGCGATCAAGGTGAACGAAAATATGACGAAGGTACTCAGGGTGGCAAAGACGTCCAGCAACCTGAAAGGGACCTTTCAAAAAAAGTCTCAGAATTGCTGCGGCGTCCTCCCTGGGAATCTTCGATATCCTTAAGGATAAAGCCACGCGTTCAAAGGAAGAGGTCAAGTCGGACGAGATCAAATCTCTAAAAAGAGAGATCTCTAAACTGAAAGCTAAGCTCGAAGAAGAAGTAGAAGGGGAGCGAAGAAAAGTCCTGCAGGCAGCGGGGGAGGCAGAAGCCTATAGACATGAATTGCAAATACTTAAAAGAGAGAGGCAAGATAGAAAAAAGGATAAGACCCCGAGTCCGAAGGAAAGAGATAAAGAAAGCAGCAGTAAGAGCAAACAATCAAAAGAAACACCGAAGAAGACGACTAAAAGGATACCGTCAGCCAGCATAAAAGCGAGGGAAAATCTTATCACATCTGAATCCGAACACATGGAGGTGGACGAGAAGTCACCGACAAACAAGGTGACCTTAGAGAAACCGGAAGAATGGCCAAAGGCAATCCGGCCTACCCTCTGTGGAAAGAGGAAGATAATCCAGGAGGACCCGAAAACCCAAGAGGCAATCTACAACGCCCACAAGAAGTATATTTCGGACACGGGCAAGAGTGCAAAAGAACAACGCACAGAGCACAAAACGGGAAAAGAGGATATCAAAAGAAGTAAGAGGAGCGAAACAAGCTACGACCAAATGGAACTGGCGGAGTTAATAAGGAAGATAGTGTCGGAAGAGTTAGTACGACACAATAGAAAACCGACAATTACGGATATACAAATTCCTAAGGTCCCGGTAGTACTCGAGAGGAGCAGAGGGAAGACGGCGGAAAAGAACACTCACACGAAGGGAGATGCCCATAACAAATCTAGTGAGAAGGGGACACAAAAACCCGAGAGGGAAAAAAGGAAAATATCCATTAAGGAAGAGACAGATAGAGAAGAGAAGGACAGTGAGCCGTTATGGTCAAAGGTCATAGGCAGAAGAGAGAAGAAAGCGCAAAGCATACAAGGAAACTCGCGGGAGATGAGAAATAAAGTACCCTCATCATCAACACCGAAGAGAAGTACTATAACAGTTCGCACGGAAGGGGATAGAAACAGCAGGAAAGTCCCCAAAACAGCGGCGGTACAGATAAGCTGCCGAGGGGAAACAACCTACGCGGAAGTCATGCGAATCGCGAAGAATAAAGTGGATATCGACAGTCTAGAGATATCAGAACTGCGACCAAGAAAGGCGAGAACGGGGGCTTTGCTACTCAAAATCCCAGGGACAGAAGGGGGTAAAAAAGCAGATAGATTGGCTGAGAAATTGAAGGAAGCTCTGACAAGTGAACAGAACGTGTTGGTAACACGCCCAGAGAAAGTCGCGGAAGTAAGGCTTAAAGACCCTTGAGGAGTCAACCACGAAGGAGGACATCCTGACGGCAATTGCCAAAAAGGGAGAATGTCCAAAAGACTCCATAAAGATAGGAGAAATAAACCAAACAAACACAGGACTGGGTACAGTTTGGTTAAAGTGCCCACTGGCAGCTGCCAAGAAAGCAACGAAGGATAAAAGAATCCGAGTAGGCTGGACAACAGTCCGGATCGAACTATTACCAGAAAGACCGACTCAATGTTTCAGATGCCTAGAGATAGGGCATGTGAGACACCAATGTAGAAGCAATAAGGATAGGACCACAGTGTGTTATAGATGTGGACAAGAAGGTCATAATGCCAGAGAGTGCAATGATCAAGTCCATTGCATCATATGCGCAGAGAGAGGCCTAAAAGCTAATCATAGGATGGGGGGACAGGCTTGTAAACCCCCAACAGGACGGAAGAATAAAGGCAAGCTAACTCCACTAAAGACAGGAAAGGAAACTACTGGAAACGATAGCATGATGACGGTCGATGTCGACATGACGAGGAAGAACCAGACCGAAACAGAAAAGGTAACAGGTGAGATTGAAACCAGCGTTGCCAAGTCTATGCATGTAGTGTGAATGAAGCAAAGGCTATGGAAGAAACGCAAGACTCGGTGATGGAAAGCATGGAGGTAGACGACTCCCAGGAATGGAAAACGCCGGAGGCAAAACCAACCCAACAGCTGGACTGGCCGAAACAAGGGAGAAGCTGGGATACGGAAGATAAAACAATGGAACCAGATAAGGAAGGCGGAGAAGGAGGAATCTCCACAGCAATAAATAATGGTTAATAAAATCTTTCAATCAAATATAAACCATTCGAGGGATGGACACGACGTATTGCTACAAACAATGGCGGAAGGGGATTTCGCGTTAGCACTAGTCGCAGAACCGTATACCATCCCAGAGGATCATCCCCATTGGTTCTCAAACAGAAGGGAAACGGTAGCCATTACATGGAGAATGGCAAACGAAGCGATGCCATGTACACCGTATAGTAGAGGGGAACATTATGTATCAGTAAGATGGGGGGACATGCTGGTGGCAGGAACATATCTATCTCCGAGCATGAATGCCACTCAATTCGAGGACGCAATGGAGGAATTGGAAAGATGGGCAATCCAAAATATGGACAAGCCGATTATAATTGCAGGAGACCTAAACGCGAAATCAGATATGTGGAACTCGGAGGTCACCAATGCCCGAGGAAATATAGTGGCAGAATGGGCTAGCTCATTAGGCATGTGCTGCCTAAACAAAGGAAGGGAAAGTACCTGTATAAGATTAAACGGGGAATCGATAGTAGATATCTCCTTTGCAAATCCAGCGGCGGCTACAAGAGTCACCGACTGGTTTGTCTTTGGCAGGGAATCCAAATCGGACCACAGGTACGTGGAAATTCACCTACAGTCCACTAGAACGCAGATCCACAAGCGAAGTCTCCCTAGAGCAAAAAGATGGGCGACAAAGAAGCTGGAGAAGGACAGGTTCTTAGCTGCAATAATGATAAGAACATGGCCGAAAAAGGAAGTAGGAGCAATAGAAAACCTTGACGAACAAGCCAAATTTTATCAAAAAGCTCTAACAGAGGCATGCGACATAGCCATGCCTAGGACGAAACCAAGACCTAGAAGAGCTATCCCGTGGTGGAGTGAGGAGTTGGACCGTCTCCGCCAAGAACTCACCAATGCAAGGAGGCAGATTAAAAGATTAAGGCGAAGGAGGGTCTCACCAGAGAATGAAGAAATTCAACAGAAAATAGATGGATACAGGCAGGCCAGAGACAACTTTGGCAAGGCCGTTAGAAGAGCCAAGGCCAAGGCCTGGGAGGAGTTCACACTCTCCCTAAATGACGAACCATGGGGGCGACCATAAGGTCGTCCTCGGGAAACTAAGAAGGTGGACTCCTCCCTACACGGAATCTCTGGAGAAGGATACGCTAGAGAGAGTGTTCTCCGGCCTATTCCCACACCTGCAAGATCTGACTAGGAAATGGAAGGAGCCGGAACTCCCCATGGAGGGCAGCACGGCATGGAACAATGACCTTGAGGTAACTCATGAGGAACTGCTGCTAGCTGTAAATAGAATGAAGAAAAAGAATGCAGCCCCTGGGTACAATGGTATCCCATCAAAAGCGTGGACGCTCGCAATAGAGGTCATGGCAGGGGACCTAATTAGGCTATTTACAGAATGCCTAAAAAGGGGCCAATTCCCCAGGACCTGGAAAAATGCGAAGCTAGACTTACTCAGGAAAGTGGGGAAGCCAGACGACCAGGCAGCTGGATATCGTCCGATATGCCTCCTCGACGACGAGGCGAAGCTGCTGGAGCGGATCATTGCGGAAAGGATAACCAAACATCTGGACGAGGCAGGCCCGAACCTGGACCCATCTCAGTATGGTTTCAGGAAGGGGAGATCAACAGTGGACGCGATAAATGCCACGAGAGGATATATGGAAGAGGCTTTCTCGATCGGACACAAGGTAATCGCGGTGTCCCTAGACATCAAGAACGCCTTCAACTCGCTACCATGGAGTACCATAGGACGAGCGCTCAAAAAACATAAGATACCATTGTATCTGAGGAGGGCCGTAAGGAGTTACCTCGCAGATAGGAAACTATCTTACAACAAAGACGATGGATCGGTATGTGAAAGACCGGTTGAAAGGGGAGTGCCACAGGGATTCATCTTGGGACCGCTCTTGTGGAACTTCGGGTTCAACAACATCGTGAATAAGAAGGAACTCCCAACAGGAAGCGCGGTTATCTGCTATGCCGATGATACAATCGTGCTAGCATCAGGAATGGACTGGGAAGAAACCACGGCATATGCTAACATCGCAACGGAGGTTATCATTACCAGAATCGATGATCTGGGATTGGAGGTTGCTCCATCCAAAACGGAGGCGGTCGCATTTTACGACCGAGGTAGACCACCGGGTGCGACACTCCGTATAGCCGGGGTTGATGTCCAGATAGGTATGAGTATGAAATACCTCGGACTCATACTGGATAGCCGATGGACTTTCGAGAACCATTTTGCAACGTTGGCACCAAAACTGGAGAAGGCCGCCCTCTGCTTAAGCAGACTTCTTCCCAACCTGGGAGGACCGGAGAACAGAGTAAGAAGGCTCTACGTACAGGTTATTACATCAATGGCACTGTACGGGGCACCTGTGTGGGCATACCAGATTGGCAAAAGCAAAAGGACACTACAAGTCCTAAGACAAACGCAAAGAAGGATCACAGGCCGACTCGTCAGAGCCTACAGAACCACATCGTGGGTTACAAACACAACCTTGGCAGGCACCCCTCCATTCGAGTTGGAGGCTAAAAGGCAGGAGGAGGCCTACGAAAGGGTTACTGATGTAGCCGGACTCGAAGCTGTCTGGCGCTATTCGGTCCCGCTTCTTTGGATATGTCCCGGTCGCCACTCCTTTTTACCCTCCAAAGGAGAAGGTTCACTCGGCTGGCCTTGGAAGTATCCAGCCTCGTTCGTCCCTTGCACCACTGAGTATACTCGTCCCGAGTTGTCTCGGTCGCATAGGGAAAGGTATATTGTTGAATCACAACTCACTATTTGCAGACAACTAACACAATTTGGTTTTATTCATTAAGTTTCGGCAATTTGTTTCACAATGTTTGCGCTTATTCGTCTAACGCCGGATTTTTTACATGGGCCTGAGCCCCCGTTCGCTCTAACGGTCGCTGCGGTTGGACCTTGCAACGGAACGGTCCCGCTCAACACTCTCGGATTGCCACCGGTCGCCTCGGTTTTTTTTACATGGACTCTATCCCCGAATACGAACTCGACCGATGCACCGATCCGTGTCCCATTCATCCGCACGCTGAATATTTTGCGCTTCTACTACTCTGACTCGCGAAAAGCTCTGCTTACGAATCTCAAAAGAGAATGGCCTCAATGCCTCTTACGAACCGCGCTCGATCGAATGGCGAATGCGAAAAAGGCCCCTTTCGCTTCTCTGCTCGCTCTCTTATACTGTCGCTCGCCCCCACTCTTGCGCTTGCGCCTGCGCGTTATCGCCTGGCGCTGTACGCGCTCGCATTGTCGCGTTCGCTCTGTGCGCTGTGAGCACTCACGCTGCTTATTCATATTATACGCTTATGTTCCTGCATTTTACAATTTTATAATTTTCTATTCTAATTGTTTTCTTTTCTTTTCAGGTACTCATCGACTCTGACGGATGCTACTTCTGGAGGTCTCCCGCTACAGTCATCGGTAATTATATAATTTAAGATTTATTTACAGGTTCGCGAAATTCCCCCGCTGCACCCCCCTTTCTATCTAC
>NW_017300331.1:31738-32853 GCF_001594075.2 Trachymyrmex cornetzi
AGCCGACTCGAAAATCGGCCGAAATGTGCATTTCGTGCCGAGCCCTGATCTACATTATCTACATTAGCAATAATCAGTCTCTTCAATGTCACAACGAGACTTAACGTACACCCGGTATAATTCTCGGGTTCGTATCCCGCTGACATATTGTTTCTTTTGGCCCTATTGGTCGTAACGGACGCGTTCTCCGATATCTTCAACTTTACTACGCCGTAACAGGATTTCGGGGACACCCGGTATGTTGCGCATGTTGATATTCGGTAGTTCCGCTCCTTTTATGCACTACGCGTGTGTAACGGTTGCGATTTTTGATATCTCAAAATTCGATATACAAAAACGGGATTTCATACACACCCGGTATATCTTCTACGCTCGCCTCCGAGTATTCCGCTCCTCATGCGTCCTAGTCGGTTATGACGGTGGCGTTTTTTGATATATTAACATTTATTATGTAAAAACAGGATTTCGTGTACACCCGGTATATCTTTTACGTTCGCCTCCGAGTATTCCGCTCCTGATGCGTCCTACTCGGTTATAACGGTGGCGTTTTTCGATACGTTAAAATTTGTTATGTAAAAACAAGATTTTGTATACACCCGGTATATCTTTTTGGCCCAGGATTTGCTCCCGTACTTGTTTCCTGTCGTACTTGTACGTAACGGTCGCGTTTTTCGATCCCGCCGTTATTTGTGTGTCAATCGTCAATTTCGCGAACCCCCTTTTTTATCCGGTTCTGGTCGCGTTTTGACTTGCCGCGTATTCTTCCCTCGTCTATTTTGCTATTTCGGATTTTCCGAAACTATTGAGGTTTCGCGCCTCTAACAAACTAAAATGATTTATCTGTTTGGCTCTTTTAACTGAGCCTAAAAAACGATAAATGAAATAATGGAAAATCGTATTGTTTTTAGGTTGATCCTATCGGCTATATATGTGATTTACACCTAATTTATATTTTTTTGTGTTTTTGTCATTTTTTACTTATATCTATTTAATCTTACTTACTACTACGTATACGTATTTACATATGCGCGGTTCGGTCCCCCGCTTGCTGCATTGGTGAGGCTGAGTCCGGAGTGGCGGGGGGGGGGGGGGGGGGGGGGGGGCGGGGGCGAGAC
>NW_017300331.1:32904-35587 GCF_001594075.2 Trachymyrmex cornetzi
ACCAGAAGGAAAGTAAACAGGAAGTGGAAAGAGTGGCTGAACGAGCTGGATCGCGAAGAGGACGCTATAGTCGGAGCGATCGGTCAGCAACTAATCGAATGGCTAAATGCCAAGGTAGGACTGACCTTCCGAGCGACACAGGTGCTGACGGGCCACGGGTGCTTCGGCAGGTACCTGTGCCGCATCGGAAGGGAGCAAACGACAGAATGTTGGTTTTGCGAGGCAGAAAATGATTCAGCCAAGCACACGTTATGGTATTGCCCAGCATGGGCAAACGAACGTGAAGAAATGATGGAGACGACGGGACCAGAGTTAACATGGAACGCGGTCGTCAGAGCAATGACGAGGGAGGATGGAAAGAAGGCTTTCCTTGAGTTTTGCGAAACGGTTATGCGCGAAAAGGAAGCAAAGGAAAGGGAAAGAGAAGGAGTGATCATATCACAGGCGGTGTAGGGCCGGGGGGGAATAGAGTTCAGCAAGGAAGTCCGGCAATGTTTAACAAACGGCAGGAGGGATCACCGCACCGAATAGCGGAGCGGTGAGGGACTCATGAGCACTTACTAAGCGCTAGAATCCCGAAACCACGGATGAAGCACCTTCTCCAACTCTAATTTAGGTGCTCTCACCCGTGGCCCTACTTTGACAAGGCGATAGGACGAGACTTACAGCCGCACCGAATAGCGGGGCGGCTGGTCTCAAAAATAAACGGCGAAAGGACAGGGCTGTGAGGCCGAGTCAGACCTGATCTGGCCCTCACGGGAAAGACCCATGGGATCGAGGGCGGGGGCCCGAGGTTCCCATGAGATGGGTACGGGAAAGGGAGGGTGTGTTGCCGGCGTCCTCACACCCTCATGTACATAAAGGTTAGGCTGCAACAAGTAGTAAAGCGGGGACCATCCGGACGTACTATTGCATGAAGCTCCCGGATGGTCCCCACACGCTCCGGGTTAGGTACGCCCGCAGGGGTTTTAGTGGGTAGGCTCCCCGGAACAGCAGTTCCGGGGAGAGAGTCCCACATATCCCGTCTCCCTCCCCAGGGGGAGACGGGGATGCGCAACGCATTTCCCCTGCGTCACAAAAAAAAAAAAAGTTTTACATCATAAGATGCGCAAGGGAATGCGTAAGCTACACAACAGTGCTCGGAAACACGTGCATGTGTGCATGTCATACACATATTGGGCCGATTTTTGGAGCGCTGTCTCCTTTTCCTCCATCGCCTATTACCGTTCAACGCTCGACGGCCGAGCCGGATCGCCTCGCCGGATCGCGAGCAAACGCGTATCTCTGGAGCATCGCAATATAAGAAATATTCTGCCATCGTACTTTCCAGCAAATATACATTACTAGGACTCAGAAATTCGTGCGCGATTCCGTGTCGCGCGCGGAGCACCACTGCGTGCGAGTGAGTCGAACACTCGCGCGATAGATAGGCGCGGTTTGATAACGTTTTTTCAACGGAGAGTCCGTAATGCTGATGAATATGTTATATCGAATCATTATTGTTTGTGGTATTTCTGCCACTGTATACAAGGCCTAACGTATGTACTTCTCTATATGTTCTTTTGCCACACGCACTTTACGAGAAATCATATATTGTTTAAAATGTCACGAGTGCAAAACTGCTCTATATCCACTGTGACGATTTCGCCACAGAACGTGGAGAAATACTAAAATAACGATAGCCCAATCATATTATTGCCAATATGATATGTAACCCAATTATTATAATAAAAGGGGTACTCGACCGCTGACTAAGAGATTGCGCGGACGCTGGCCTCGTCTGAGTAGAACGCTGACGAGGCTGTACGGGCAACCCAAAATATCAAATATAAGCGCGACTCTATCGGCAGTCGCGGGTCAGAAATTCGGTCAAACAATTTAAGCATAACGCGTCGCGACGTCCGAAGCATCGCCGTACTTATAGCGCGACACGAGTACGAAACGTGAAGTGAGATTGTAAATTAATACAACTTGTATCGTATAGAAATAAAAGTGATATATTTTACTAAAGACGACTACAAGTGATTAATTGTGCGACCACTCCCGAGTCCTACGTGGATCCCGAACCGTGCCGTGGAGCGGCACAACATTTTGGTGGCAACGGTGGGATCCACTAAGCTGGCCCAGGACCCGGGACGGCGACGACAGCAGCAATCTGCAAATAAGGGGAATCAATTAAGAAACGGCGAGCAAGCAGCCCACAGAGGAGAAGCAGAAGCCAGATACCCTTTCCCAGCGAGCACCCGGTATAGCAGCCGACGACCAGGACGCAGATAGCAGCGTAACCCGAGAGGAGCAACCGACAACGGTGACTCAGCGAGCAGCGGACTACAGGCAACATGCGAGTAACTGCGTTAATGTAAGTCCGAAAAAGCTATTTGTAACGGATAAATGTCCCGAAGCGAAAATAATCGCGACCGAACGAACGTACCGATTTCTTCGCGAGTTTACAGCGAGCCTATACCGAGGCGTACGAGGATTAGCCAAATTAGTCCCGTGCGTATGGTCGCCGAGGCTGTAAGAGATATACGCGATAACGTGCGACGCGTGTTAGAACCACGAAATTCGAGTAGTAGCGAATCCGATTTGGAATTACATCCGAACCTTACGATCGAAAGAGTATTTCCGGTCGTAGAATCTGACTATAGTCTGTTAGCCGACACCAGGAGTGAGCACGGAGAAC
>NW_017300331.1:36903-38560 GCF_001594075.2 Trachymyrmex cornetzi
AACGCTCATACGAGAGAAACCAATGGCCCTCACTGGTGTGACAGGGCATCAGAAAAAAACTATCGGGAAAATAAGAGCCACAGTATATTTAGGCGATAAGGAAATAAGACATACTATGCATGTCGTAGGAGATGATTTTCCTGTAGATTATGAAGGAATCCTTGGAATGGATTTCTTACAGAAACATAAGATAAAGAGCGATCAAAAGAATTACTTGCAAATCGACGGAGTAAAATTGAAGCTCCATCCGTACCAGAAAATAACTTTAACGCCGCGCAGTGAAACAATAGTGCGTGCGGTAGCAGATAAAAATCGAGTAGGAATTATACGGTCCGAGGAAACCAGACCCGGAATATTTATTGGAAATTGTCTGGTAGCACCTGATGAATATACGTGCCCGGTAAGCATGCTGAATACAACAGAGAAGCCTATTGAAATAATTACGCCACTCGTTACAATAGAAGAGTTGCGGGCGAGTGAGCGAGAGACCGTACTCACACTGCAGAAGACAGGTAATGTGAGCAGCGCACTCACACTACCGCGGCACGAGCGCATACGAAGGCAGATAAGGAGCGAGCATTTGAATAAAGAAGAGAAGAAAGCGATTGAGCAAATATGCGAAGACTTCAATGATATATTCCATTTAGAAGGAGATGCGTTAACGCACACAACCACGGTTGCGCATGAAATTAATACGCGCACCGATAGTGCGCCGGTCAATGTAAGACCATATAGGCTGCCGGAAAAACATAAGGAGGAGGTGGCCAGGCAAATAGACAAAATGTTGAGGGACGAGATCATTCGACCTAGTTCAAGTCAGTGGAACGCACCGCTACTGGTCGTTCCAAAGAAAGGCGACACCCCCGGAAAACCGAAGTTACGAATCGTGATAGATTTTCGGAAGCTTAACGACTTGACGATAGGCGACTCGTTCCCCTTGCCAAATATCACCGACATTCTGGATCAGTTGGGAAACGCAAAGTATTTTCCAACTCTAGATCTAGCGGCTGGATACCATCAGATCCCTATGAGCAAAGAACACAGGAGTAAAACGGCTTTCTCCACCTCGCAGGGGCACTATGAATACAACCGGATCCCATTCGGGCTAAAAAATGCACCCGCAACGTTTCAAAGGCTAATGAATACTATATTAGCTGGAATACAAGGTTTGAGATGCCTGGTATACTTGGATGACATAGTCATTTATGGATCAAATCTACAAGAACATAACAAACGCCTTGTCGAGGTAATGCAACGTTTACGAAAATATAATTTGAAGCTACAACCCGACAAGTGCGAGTTCTTGCGGAAGGAAGTAATATATCTGGAACATATTATAACTGAAAACGGAATAAAACCAGATCCCAGTAAAATAAGCGCCGTGAAGGAATTTCCTGTGCCGAAGAAGATTAAGGATATTCAATCGTTCATAGGATTAGCCGGATATTACCGGAAATTCATAGAAGATTTATCAAAAATTGCAAACCCTCTAACAAGCCTGACTAAAAAGGGAGTAAAATTCGAGTGGAAAATAGAGCAATAAAACGCATTTGAACTCTTAAAGGTGAAGCTCACAACAGCACCTATACTGAGTTACCCGGATTTCACTCGAGAATTCGTGGTAACGACTGACGCGTCGGACTTCGCAATCGGAGCC
>NW_017300331.1:39343-39730 GCF_001594075.2 Trachymyrmex cornetzi
AAACCGTATCCGATTACTACACAACTGGAAAGGTATCACTCGAGACGTCGAAGAATATATAAGCAAATGTCAGTATTGTCAAAAGAACAAGTTAAGTAGAAAGACAAAAATGCCGTTAGTAATTACAGACACGCCTACATTACCATTTGAAAAATGCGCTCTGGACATAGTAGGACCGCTAACAGTGACGACTCGTGGAAACAGATATATTTTAACTTTCCAGGATAATTTAACAAAGTTTAGCAAAGCTATTCCAATAATTAACCAGGAAACGAGCACCGTCGCTAAAGCATTCGTGACTAAAATAGTGATGGAGCACGGAACGCCAGAAAAGATCCTTACCGATCAAGGCACTAATTTCACTAGCGAAATGTTTAAAAATACGTG
>NW_017300331.1:41815-43267 GCF_001594075.2 Trachymyrmex cornetzi
CATCGGAGGAGAGAACGTGATTGTATTCAACCCTAAACAATCAGGAGTGTACCGTCATTTGTAACGGATTAGAAGAAAAAATGGAGATAAGCAAAACAGGTAAAATAAAATTAAAAGGTGATTGCAAATTAACGACACCCGATATTATTTTGAAGACGAAGTCTCGGTTAGAAACGCGTTATATTCAAACTCACTTACCAGAGTTCAATCTCACTTTGAATATTGAAAAAGAAAACAATTTCGAACTCCCAAGGCGTACTCCGTTAAAGAAAGTAATAGGAAACACGGAAGAATTAACGAAATTAAGTTTAAACCTAAATGAACTAGACGAATATTTAAATAATAATCAGAGTATGTTTAATATTTCATTTATCCTGTAGGATCGGGAATATTAGTTATAGTATTAGCTAGCGTGATCGGTGTAGCCTTCTGGGTAATAAAAATTAAAAAATTGAGTAAAAAAGGAACGAATAGCCAGGAAAGACCGAGTACGGAAGTACAATTTCGCACCAATGACGCTATGCTGTATTGAATAAATAGAAATGTAAGAAACGATTGTATAATAATTGTAATACGGGAAACATAATTGTATTATAAATCTTAAGAAAATTCGATCCCTCATTTTCTTTTACTAAGGGGGGAGGGATGTCACGAGTGCAAAACTGCTCTATATCCACTGTGACGATTTCGCCACAGAACGTGGCGAAATACTAAAATAACGATAGCGCAATCATATTATTGCCAATATGATATGTAACCCAATTATTATAATAAAAGGGATACTCGACCGCTGACTAAGAGATTGCGCGGACGCTGGCCTCGTCTGAGTAGAACGCTGACGAGGCTGTACGGGCAACCCAAAATATCAAATATAAGCGCGACTCTATCGGCAGTCGCGGGTCAGAAATTCGGTCAAACAATTTAAGCATAACGCGTCGCGACGTCCGAAGCATCGCCGTACTTATAGCGCGACACGAGTACGAAACGTGAAGTGAGATTGTAAATTAATACAACTTGTATCGTATAGAAATAAAAGTGATATATTTTACTAAAAACGACTACAAGTGATTAATTGTGCGACCACTCCCGAGTCCTAACAGTGGATCCCGAACCGTGCCGTGGAGCGGCACAACAAAAATATAAAGTATTTATGTGCTATATTATATCTAATTAGTAATATTGATCAGCAAACGTGATCGAGCAGATTTTATGCGTGGCTAGAATACATATTGATTTTTATTCACTTTACAGGGTCAACACGTACGTACTTCGCATGAATATTTTAAACAAGAATTTTTTGTAAGCTTTTGATCATTGGTAAAAACGAAAAAAAAAAGATGTATTATCTATCCTTTTTAACTAACTTCTTATACCGTTCATCTATTTCTCTGTATAACAACGTTTATACTGCTCGATTATGCTGGATTCACACTGCGTCCGATTTGCGCCGTA
>NW_017300331.1:43403-44062 GCF_001594075.2 Trachymyrmex cornetzi
ATTATACATTGATACATGAAACTGGCCAATCACAGTCATTCCATTCTTCAGAGTAATAGATATGAGTGGTCAAATTCATAACATCGATGTTATAACTTCGGCGTAAATTGAGCCGTGTAAACGTAGTTTACGTTTGTTCAGCATCAGATAAGAACATGTACAAGTACTGTTAAATCTGACAATAGTTTATTCTTTATCGAACAATTCGCAGAATTATTGCATACGGTGCAATAAGTTCAGAAAGTTCATCGTAACAGATCTATTGTTCCTTTCCGAACGCACTCAGATCAGCGGGGCCTTGTCTGAATACAACGTCATCTCCCAGAAAATCGAGCAACTTCTATTACGCACATTTCGTGGTCTGTTTATCGAGCCCGAGTCTTCGTTGACAAGCAAATTTACGTGATTTATAAATTAATGTAAATATTTTTTTCTAAGCTTTCATTCTCAGTTCTGTAAACTCAGTATTGTTTGTGCACGTTATGCGGTGAGTGGTAGAGTATCGTTTGGTCTATACGAGCTATAAAACTTGTGTAATCTACATCAGGTGACAGCACTAAGTGTTGAAAAAATGTAAGTTTTTAACTTTTTTTCCGATTTTCGTACAAATCTATTGCACCACGACAGAATTTTGCATCCATTTTAACCCTGTAAAAGGA
>NW_017300331.1:44215-44717 GCF_001594075.2 Trachymyrmex cornetzi
TATGGTTCGGAGGGGGACATAAGAAGGTCTCATTGATTTGGCTTTGGGTGACGTTGTTAAGGTCAAGTCAAGGTCAAATCGATTTTTTGAAATAGAACATTATATTTTAGATTCCAGAATCTAATAGCTGATAGCAAGCGTTTTTCAAAATACTAGAATAAAGTTATTTATCATTAATACTTTTCCAGTTTTAAGTTCAAAGTTACAGCACCGACGGCATTATAGCATTACTCAAGGTGTCCGATCGACGGCTAAAATCTATTGAATGTAGTTCAGAATCATGTCCTGAATAACATTTGTTAAATATTCAAGAATAAATACTCCACGCGAGCGAAAAACTGGAGATTTTTCCCGTCTATTGGAGAACTGGAGATTGATCCCGAAAACTGGAGTGTCCAGTCGAAATCTGGAGACCTGGCAACTGTGGTCCGCGCGCGATTCGGTGCGGCGGCTCAGCCGTCGAGCGTTGAACAGTAATAAGCAGCGGAGGAAAAGTAGGCGG
>NW_017300331.1:46005-46467 GCF_001594075.2 Trachymyrmex cornetzi
TATTATATTTATTATATAACTTGACTCATGAATTATTATAATTTATTTAAAAACATTCATGCTACAATTTGGAAATTTTGTGTGCAATTTACTATTAATGACGAACGTTTGGACTATCGGATTGATTGTAATAATAGATATTCATTTCTCTGGATCATATAACTGGACACTTTTGTCATCAGTATTTATTAGGGGAACTCACTTTTAATCAAATAGACAATAAATTTGTAACAAACGTTTCCTGCGTAATTAATAAGTTAAAAATAATATAACGTTAAAACTCAAATTTATGGCTTTTACGTTGTACTAATGCGTTAAATTATATTAAGAATTATTGTGCTACTGAAGATAGGCCTAATTTAATGCCGTAACGTTTATTTAATTATTATTTGAAATATAAAATATCAGTTACTAATATCTTGCGTGGTGTATACCCTTTAATTTTTCGTTTTAAATTTAAAC
>NW_017300331.1:46659-47295 GCF_001594075.2 Trachymyrmex cornetzi
TTCAGTCCGAGTCATAGAATGAAGAAGCCGAGGGAAAACCCATTTCTCAAAATACAATTATAGTAATTGTTTGTTTATTTTGTTTATTATACACGCCAGTGTTACCCAAAAATTATAATAAAATTTAATCAAACGTATCTACATTTAATCTGGCGTCAACAGTGATTTTTACAACAACTTGTGATGATCAGATTACAGGTGGAAACGTTTGATTTTATTGTAATTTTTGGATGTCACTGGCGAGTATAATAAACAAAATAAAAAACAGCTACTGTAATTTATTTTGAGAAATGGGTTTTCATTCGGTTTCTTCATTCTATGACTCTCGGACAGATCTGAATTCAGGCGGAGTCCTGCCGCCTATCCTTTGTTATTTTCTCTCCATCTTGCTCTATCGAGATGACGGAGAGCTGGAATCGTTTTCGACTCACGAGCATTGTTGGACAGGCCTGATCTACAATACACGAAGTAAGAAGAGTAAGAAATTGACAAATCACCGTCGATTATTCTTCTCAGATTCGACCGTGATTAGTAAATTTCCTACTCTTCTTATTCCGTGTATTATAGACAGTCTGACAAAAATTTGCATAACAATTTCTACATTTGTGTTTCAGAATATCACAAAAAATAAATTTA